>NC_140182.1:82241817-82389317 GCF_963971535.1 Notolepis coatsorum | reverse complement strand
GCCATTATGTGTAAGTGTTTGTCTGTGTGTGTGTGTATGCGTGTACAGTAAGTGTGTGTGAGCTTGTGTGTGTGTGTGTGTGTGTGTGTGTGTGTGTGTGTGTGTGTGTGTGAATTTGTGTGTGTTTTGTGTGCATGAGGCCATTATGTGTAAGTGTTTGCCTGTATGTGTGCGTGTGTGTCTGTATTTGCGGGCAGGTGTGTGCCTGCATATACTTGTGCGCCTGATAGAGTGCGAGCCGGCCTGCGTAGAAAGAGGTTTGTTTAAGTGACTCTCCGAGCGTGTCTCGGTCTGTCTCAGTGTGGGGGCGAGTGTTTTTCAGCACGGCGTCTGCGGGTCACATCCTCCCTCCTCCTCCTCCGGCGTGACACTCCCCGGTAACTGGATACAGTAGTGCTTCTCCCTGCCCTGGCGCTGTTGATGGATAGTAGCTTAAACTGGGCACTGGGAACACTTAAACCCAAGCGGCCCTGAGGGCGCACCGCTGAAATACCTCCGCGCACAGTTGACCAGGCCTCGAGGCTAGACAGCATGGGTAAGTTAGAGAGAGAGAGAGAGGGTGGGGTAGACTTTATGACGGAGCATTAACCGAGAGAGAGAGAGAGAGAGAGAGAGAGAGAGAGAGAGAGAGAGAGAGAGAGAGAGAGAGAGAGAGAGAGAGAGAGAGAGAGAGAGAGAGAGAGAGAGAGAGAGAGAGCCGTAACCCATGGCTGAACCCGGGTTTATAAAAAGCAACCACTTGTTTTTTTTCTTTCTTTCTTCCCACTGTGATTTTTCCTCCTAATGTTCCCAGCTATGTGTCTTCTGTGTGGCTATTAACTCCAACCTGCTTATCTTGGGCGGGGTTGAACATTCCTGTTCCGTTGGACAGGTCGGTGTTGTACTCCAGCCGGAGGTGGATCTCTGCCAGCATCAGCCTCTAGGCACAGCCTCCGTGACTTACTGCTGCGCAGAGAGAGAGAGAGAGAGAGAGAGAGAGAGAGAGAGAGAGAGAGAGAGGGAGAGAGCTCTAGCGCACTGCAGATGTTTACATTTGTGCGCGTGTCCAGTGATCTATAGTAGATGTACTTTGCCGTGTGTGCTCATGTGAGTCACCGCTGCATATGTTTGCCCGTGTAAGTGTTTTCATTGTAATCAATTTATCTTTGTATGGAGAGGGTCAATGGTGTGTGTGTGTGTATGTGTGGGATAGTATGGGCTAGTGGGTCTGGCGTAGGTTATGCAACTACAGTATGTCGTCGGTGTATAAGAGAAACTCCCAGGTGTTTTAGAGGACTCATATAAACAATATAACATCGGGCATCCTAGCAGCATGGGGAGGGGAGAGGGGAGGTACAGGTATGGGCAGGGTAATAGTAGAAATGTGATCTGAATATAAAAAAATAAACAGTGTAAACAATATAATAAACTCTGAATATAGAAATATGAGAAAAATAAACAGTGTAAACAAAGGTGCATATGAAGGTCTGTATGCCCTATCGGTTATATTGTATGTTACAAAAAAATATAAGCAATAAAGAAGAAGCAACACTCACTATACCACATATACTATAAGAAGAACTTGTCTTTGTTGTGTCTATAGCTTGTACCTGATGATTTGTATGTCGTTGGCGTATAAGAGAAACTCCCAGGTGTTAGGACTCATATGAAAGTGTTTTGCATGGTCAGGGTATAGCTGTGTGTCCGCTTGCCTGTTTGTGTGTGTGCGTGTGCGTGTGCGTGTGTGTGTGTGTGTGTGTGTGTGTGTGTGTGTGTGTGTGTGTGTGTCCGCTTGCCTGTGTGTGTGTGTGTGTGTGTGTGTGTGTCCGCTTGTGTGTGTGTGTGTGTGTGTGTGTGTGTGTGTGTGTGTGTGTGTGTGTGTGTGTGTGTACAGTGTGCGTGGACCACCCAAACTCTTTGAGGCCATAACAATAACAGGTCCACTTCCTCCGGGTGACATGGCTATGGTTCCAGTCCAGAGGCAGCAGACGGGACAAGCCCTATCAGCCCACATCACAGTCCCCGTGTTTGGCAGGACTTGTCAGGGCCACGGAACGAGGGGAACATGTCCTCCCTGCACTCGGCCTCCCCGCGCACAGAGCACTCAAGATACCATCATGAAGGCCTCGTTCGCTGTGAGGCTGAAGCGATGTGTAGTCCAGCGTGCGTCCATCTCTTCTGAGGGGCCGTGGGTGTGGGACGCTTTAAAAAAAAAATCTTTTTGACTGCAAAGATGTTATTTTTTATAGATGCCCTTTTTTTAAAGATGTCCTTTTAAAAAAAAATGTTTCAACTTTCTTTACGAGGTTGTTTTTTTGCTCCCAGTTCTTCTCCAGCCTCCTCGTTTCTCCATAAACAAATTCCTCTGGTTAGCGATCATATTTGCGATTCTTTATTTCAGTCCTCCTGTCCTCCTTGGTGAGCGAGATAGAGAGAGAGAGAGAGAGAGAGAGAGAGAGAGAGAGAGAGAGAGAGAGAGAGAGAGAGAGAGAGAGAGAGAGAGATAGAGAGAGAGAGAGAGAGAGAGTGAGTACACTGCGGTAATTAATATGATAATATGTGTGGTGGCATAATTTTTTCCAGGCATCAGCGTGCGCCATGTCAAATTGAGGGTCTGAGTGAGGTTTCAGCTGGAAACACTGATGAGGAGCGGAGGACAGTCTGTCTCTGTCACTGCCTGAGCCCGCTGAAGGGGGCAGCGGTGTTTGTTTGGAGAGCAGAAGCCTTCCCTGCCCACAGCGGGAACCACTCTTTTATTTTCCTGGATAACTGTGTGAGATATTAGCTCTGTTCGACCTGGTGCAACGTTTAATCTGAACGGAGCGGTCCAGGTTCAATATCGGCTCCCGGACGATGCTGATCTTTCTGACCACCGACCACGAAACTGAGAAAACAGACACAGACGATAAGATAAGATAAGATACAGTAAGTACGATCAGATAAGATAAGATAAAAAAAAAATAATAATAATATAATTTAGGACCTGCTCAGAGGTCATTTTGATCGCCAGGCTTAAATTCAGAATAAACCATCCCACGCCAGCTCTATTTGTCTATGGAGAAGTTCCCCTTCTTTGCAGGGCTATAACTTTTTAAATTGTATTGCTAAATTGACATTACTATGGCCCATTCAACATCAAGTATCTATTGTTCAGGGTGCAGCAACGTTATACTTTTTCATTCACATATTCATACTAAAATACGGTCTAAAGTATAAGTATGTTTTTATCGTTTTCTGCAGCTTTCTCCAGAACGTGATTTATAGCCCTAAATGCATTATATTGATGATTGTATACAGTTTGATAGCAATCGGTGCGAGAAAAAAAATGTCAAATGGGCGTGCTTCTAGAAGTTACTACTTATCATCTGATGTTGACCGGATGGGGGGGGGGTTGTTTATAATTCCGTGGCCAACGTTAGATGATTCATCTAGTGTGGGTGATATGATCATCAGAGCAGTTTATATCGAACACGTTAAAAAAAAACGCTGAAACTAACCGTAGCTTCCTCGGGCCGTTGGGCGATGAGCGTGGAGCAGAAATATTCCTATTATGGGATGTAGAAATATGCGATCCATCTCCAGGTTGTATAATAGTATATACGTCCAAATCATGTTGTTTATCGAGTTATTGGTAACGGATTGCTATCCATTGTGTCTAGCTTGAGTCCCGCTGCTATTAGCGAGTGATCGGACCGAATTGGAATGAGCACCAGCTTCCATTTCCGGTTTCCGATGGCGCTCTTGAACCGTTGGAGAGTTGAGAGGGGATCAACAGTAGATCTCAAGTCTCCGGGGGAGAAATATGATTGCGATCACAGATTTTTGAAATATTGATCTCAAAGACGTGGTACGGCGTCTTTGGCAGAATGAGCATGGCGGGGAATGACGTGGTAAGGCGTTTTTGGCGACCATAGTGTTAATCGGCATGCATGCGATGCATGTATGTATGTGATTCGTCTCTGCGATTAACCCATCCCGTCGTCCTTCCCCGCCAGGGGACCAATCCAAGTGCTCCTGTCCGTCTTCGTCAAGGACGCCACAGCGTTAGCGATCTTGTTGTTGTGCATGTTTTTCCATTGGGTTTATCTTATCGGGGGGGGGGGAAACCCTTGTGAGCACGGGGAGAACATGCAAACTCCACACAGAAAGGCCTGGGAGATACCCCACCTGGGTAACTGGCATCATGGAAACCTGGGCCCTCATTCATCAACCCGACTTACGCACTGATTTGTGCTTAACCTGTGCGTACGACCATTTCTAAGCAAAGAGTGGGATTCATCAATTTCAACTTGAACTTGACTCCGTGCTTATGTGTACACACAGCTCGGAGCACACTTAGCTGACGCCCAGTGGTAGAACATCGTTACTACGGCATAAGCGCTCCTCAGTTCTGCATTAGTTTCAAGGCGGAAATAAGCTTCCGTGCATTAGTGTTCAACTTCTGTATGACCCGTAATTCATTATAGTTCATTATAAAATAGCGACAGTAGTGTAATTATAACGGGCTCACACGCGAACAAGAGGTTGGCCTGCTTGTTTGGTAGCCTGTCACATAACACGCTTCCCTCGGCTTAGTCCATTTTTCCACATTTCATGGGGGTATTCCATTACCGTATATGGTTAATCGGGGCGGTTCTGGTATGCAAATACTTAAAACAGTGCACGAGCTCAAACGTAGGATCAAAGTCAGATTCATCATGACAGGTGTGCGTAGAACCTGCGTACGCACGTGTGGTGAATCCCGTTTTTTCTGTGCGTGCACTGATTCTACATTCTGTGCTTACTTGTGGAAATAGAACATTTTCTACGCCACGTTGATGAATGAGGGCTCTGGTCCCCAAGCGGGAATTGAACCCTGGACCTTCTTGCTGTGAGGCGACAGTGTTTAACCACTACACCACCGTGCCGTGCTGTAGATACGATAAGATACGATAAGATAAAATAAGATAAGATACAGTAAGATACAGTAAGATACGATACAATAAGATATGGTAAGATACGATAAGATACGATATGATATGATAAGATAGGCTCAGATAAGATAAGATAAGATGGGATAACATACGATAAGATATTCCTTTATTGATCCCCTTGGGGAAATTCCGGCATCATAGCAGCATGGGGAGGGGGGAGGGGAGGTACAGGTATGGGCAGGGTAATAGTAGAAAGGCATAAAAATGAGAACTGAATATAAAAATATGAGGAAAAATAAACAGTATAAACAAAGGTGCAGATGGTGCACATTGTAACATTGTTTATATTATATGTTACAATTAATATAGTCAATAAAGAATAAGCAACACTCACTATACCACATATACTATAAGAAGAACTGTTTGTTATGTCTATAGCTTGTGTTAGATGATTTGTTTCCCCGGCAACAGACCCTGGAGAAACAAGCGAGCTGATAGGCTGGACCTGAAGGTGAATTCCATCATTGAGCTCCTCGCGCTTTGAAACATGTTTTGAAAGAGGTTTGTTTAAGTTTTGCTCTCTGCGTCGGGTTGCTCAACGCTCGCCCCGCTGTCCCGACTCTGATAAAGGCTCTCGCACACAGTTGTTTATGAGAGAGGGGCTGATTTATGGCCCTAAATGACAGTGGAGCGCTCATCTGTGGTTAACCGGAGTGCGACGTACCACACAGATGCCCGCGGCTGCCAGTCTTCCCCCCCCCCCCTCCCCCCGCTCTGTCTAGACGGGATAAACGCCAACCTTTATAGACCCGCTGGCTGACAATCACAGATGATTGTGGTTGTGGGATGGAAGAGACCAGGTCACTTAAGATGATTGACAGCTCATGGCATGCTACCTGAGTGTGTGTGTGTGTGTGTGTGTGCGTGTGCGTGTGTGTGCGTGTGTGCGTGTGTGTGTTAGGGTGACCAGATGCAAAAAGTCCAAAAGTGGGACAACAGTAAGATTTTGGTGGGACAAAGTGGGACAACAGTAAGATTTTGGTGGGACAAAGTGGGACAGATAGATAATGTAAATTTTTTTATTAGAATAACTGAGTCTGGCAAAATGACAGGAGCTAGTTTCATACCACAGTCGGCTGACCTGTATGAATGGGAGTGTTGTACTGTGTGATAGACACTTGTTATCTCAGCTGCAGTGACCTTGTCCGTCTGGCTATCATTGTTTGGTTTAAAAAGAAACGTATCCATAGATCTGGATGTTTCTTTTTGGTGAACCACTTTCAAGTGAGACTCACGTCCACTGTGGCGCTTCAAGTCGTATTCTCCTCCATGCGCAATTGAAAACGAACTATGACACAAAACACAGAAAGCCTGCTGCGGATTGCCTGCCATCTGCCTCACCCAGTCATGTGTCGTTTGCCAGTCTTGGTTGTAACTGCAGGTCCGTTTCTTTTTACTGCTTTCCATCTTGAACTAGTTCGCTTGTAATGTTGTTGTGTTTTTTTTTACCAATCAGATTTGCGATATGAGGTAGCGTCACAAGTTCAACTCTCACGAGCAGAGCAGTGCGCTAAATTACTATAACCAATCAGATCTGCGATATGAGGTAGCGTCACGACTCAGTCACGTCACAAGCAGGCAAGCAGCGCGCTAAAGTACTATAACCAATCAGAGCAATGTGTGTGGACAAGAGGCGGGTTGCTACGTTTACTGTCTGTAGGGAGGGGCTTTTAGACGCATTTTTTTTTTTTGGCTTCGAAAAGAGGGACATCCTCTCAATATGAGGGACGCGGGACATTTGGTCAAATGGTGGGACAGTACAACCAAAAGGGGGACACCTGGTCACCCTAGTGTGTGTGCGTGTGTGTGTGTGCGTGTTTCAGTGTTTCAGCGATTGCATTGGGTGGACTTTCCCATTAGGTATGAGAAGAACCACCCCTCGCAGGGACAAAATGGTAGCCTGTTCCACCTGCCCGGTCTGTTACAGGACAATGAACACAAATGTTACTTACCTGGGAGTACATCAGCGTGACCCACTGTTGAGCTTTTCAGCCGTCTACCGATCGCCACAACAAAAAGGTGGATTTCGGGCGAGCAATGTCACAAGTGGAGGGATGAGCACCCTGCAGCTGGCCACCTTTGTGGAGGGTGTATAGATACAAGGGAACACTACTGATGATGTGTCCAATCGTCCTGGGATTCCACCTAACCCTAGGCCAGGATACACCTCCCACTTACTTTGAAGAACCCCCATCTGTCAATCACCTACCACCTTCGACAACGAGGCAGATCTGGTGTCAGCGCTCACTGGCACAAAGCTTAACATCATGTCCTACGTTTTTCAACTGATCCAAACGTGGGATGGATGGGAATTGATCTCTGCCATGCTCCTGGTTACGAGAGGAGCCTCTCTCCCCCCCAGCCGAAAATATCATCCACGACACACCTAACTAGTCGTCCGCTCGCTAGGTCACCACTGCCGTGGTTAAATGGTAAACGGTGCATTTATATAGCAGCTTTTATCCAAAGTGCTTTACAATTTCACCAATTCACTCACACATTCACACACAGACGGCGGAGGCAACCATGCAAGCTGCCAACCTGCTCATCGGGAGCAATTAGGGGTTAAGCGTCTTGCTCAAGGACACATGGACACACTGCCCGGGAGGAGCGGGAATCGAACCGGGAACCCTCCGACTACCAGGCGGCCTCTCTACCTCCTGAGCCACTGTCGCCCCAAGGACGGCACAATAAAGTTCATTTATTTCCATGGTGGTTAGCGCTGTCGCCCCAACAGCCAGAAGGTCAAACGGGGGGCAGGGGGGCCTCTCTGTGTGGAGTGTAAAAAAAACGCTACTGTAGGTTTCCTGCCATTGCCCTTGGAACAAGCTACTGGCATCGCATTCGGAGTCTGTCCCCGCCGCGCTCCGTCTCCGCTGTCAACGCGTCAAGGACCACAATGGAAATAAATGGGACTTTATTGTGCCTTCCTTTACAATTGCAAGGCCGTGATGTAACCCGTCTGATTGACATCTTTTTTTATTTTAAACATATTTTCATTTGCTTTTCATTTTTAAACATGGAAACTCGACCGCAACGCAATATAAAAGGAAAACAATGAGAAAGAAGAAGACAGGAATATAGACGTCTCAACTAACCAGCTGTTGCTCGAAACACAGGCCCAAGGCCCACGTCCTCATGACAGGCTACAAAGACATAAACAAACGTTTATATATGTCAGCCCACGTTCCTCCACTTCTCAGAGAGCTGCACTGGCTTCTCATGGCCACACGAATCCGCTTCAAGGTCCTCGACCTGGCATACCGTGCAGCGAAGGGAACGGCTCCCTCCAACCTCCGGTCAGTGGTCTCTAACTACACACCCTCAAGACCCCATCCACGCTACATCCTCTGGCCGCCTCAGACCCACTCCTGTCTGAGCTCCTGAGGGATCATCAAAGCGAATCAGGCTATTCTCGGCCCTCGCTCCACGATGGTGGAACAAACTTTCCACCACAGTCAGGAGGATAGCCGAAACCCGACCGATTTTTCACCGTCGACTAAAACACACTTCTTCAATCAATATCCAAAATGGAAAAGACTAAAAAAAATATGTGTACTGTCTTTTACAGTACTAGCATGCACTTTGCTACTAAGTAATCTACCTTTCCTATATTACTACCTACTATGCTAATATGTCTTTACTACTATGCACTCAAGACTGTAGCACCCAGGGTGGCTACGTGGTGCAGTGGGCAAGGCGCTCACCACGAATACTGGAGGCTGGGCTCAAACAGATCATCTCCCTGTTCGAGCCCAGCGCTCCACCTTGCTTTCAGTTTAGCTGGTCATCCGCACTAATACACATTGGCAGTATTAGGGGGAGGGAAACTGATGGGTGGGGATCGGGCGTTGTGGACAGCGACTCCTACAGGTCGGTTGGTGCGCCTGCGCAGTAGAATCAGGAAGCGACGGGGGCGGGGCAGACCCCTGACGCTGAAAGATCGAGCCGTGCAGGTGGAAAGATGCGACTGCTGTTACCTCGAGTATCGGAGGGGACTCGTGCTATGTATGACTTAGTCCACATTGCAGCCGGCTTGTGGGAGGCATGAAACAGCGTTCAAAAGACAGGGGAGGGTTGAATTGGACGATACGAAAATTGGGATGGGAGAAAAATAGAAAATGGGAGAAAAAGTGGATAAAAAAAAAGACTGTAGCACCCAAGTTCAACATTGTTTGACGAACATCGTTTCTTAGCTGAAAGAGTTGTACCGTTCCTACTGACTTGTCGTACAGAACTTGTAAGTCACTTTGGATAAAACGTCAGCTACAGTAAATTACTAAATTACTAAATGTAAATGTCAATGTAAATGTAAAACAAACACAGGACATGAAATCAACATAAATAACATTTAGGACACGAGGTGACAAGACTTACCTTAATATAGTCGATACATAGACTCTGAATTTTGTTAAACGTATTAGTGGAGCCTCGCATTGAAAGCTTTAGTTTCTCAAGGTTAAGATGTTGCATCACCTCTCAGCTCAGTCCAGCTCAATCCCTGTGCTAGCAGCGTAACAAATTTTGTTATCTGGAGTTTAGTTCCGGAGAGATTATCATTGTTTTCTCTTTCTACACCAACAATACCTATCATAGGATCTGGATGAATGACCTTTTCGAAAAACCCATCTGACAGTGTTTTAAAAATGTGAACTCCACACAAGTGGATCGTTTTGAACCACGCCAGAACGAGTGGTGCCGGAGATGCCGGTGAAAGGCTGCATCTGTCACAGACGGGATCTACACCGGGGAACATTTTAGAGAGTTTGACCTTCGAGTGCAGTGCCTTAAATTGAACAAGGCTGTGTCGAGCACAGATTGAGGCTGTATGGACCCCTTCCAAGGCTTCTCCAGCCACTCCGTTTCACCCCTCCTAGAAGGCTCAAAGGAAAACAGAGATTCCATAAGCGTCCTTTCGGCCAACTCGGGGAAGGGAGGTGTATTGGCTTTTATGTAACTGCGAATCTGGAGTTGGGGGAATGTGGTTCTTCCCATATACCATAAGATTCATCCCTAATAAGGGGGAGAAGAGGTGACAACAATGGGATTATTCTTAACATAATGTAACGCCAGAGGAGATCAAATAGGGTAATAGAAGAAAGACCTAAATATAGGCAATCCAATTATATCTGAATGTAAAAATATGGGAAAAAAAATTAAGGTGCAGATGAGGGTCTGTATGCCCTATGGGTTATAATTATGGATGTTCGATATTGGCTTTTTTACCGATATCCGATATACCAATATTGTCCAACTCTTAATTTCCGATATCAACCAATACTGATATATGCGGGGTTCCCCCCCCCCAAAAACGGAATCATTTTAGGTAATTAACGTTACATATCTCTTGTCGTGGAATTAACACATTATGCATACTTTTGACAATAAATAAAATAAGAATTTGTTCTTACTTGCTTGCCTGGGTAAATAAACGTTAAATAAATGTAAAAAAATATATATAATTTATTTATATATATATATTTTTTGAAAATCGATACCGATAATTTCCTATATTACATTTTAATGCCAATATCGACCGATAATATCGGTAGGCCGATAATATCGGACATCCCTAGTTATAATATTATACATTACAATTAGGGGTGCACCGATGTATCGGTCGGGTATCGGTATCGGCCGATAAGTGCCTTGTTGACTGCAATCGGCCTATCGGCCGATAAGCTCGAATGTGCCGATGGCAGTAGCCGATAAGTTCAGTCGCATCCTGCACAACGCCGGCCCCAGTCCCCCACACACACACACACAAGCTACTGCATCAAAGTTACTACTAAATATTCAACATTCTCTTTTGAGACTCCGCTTCAGACTCTTATCATTTGGCACTAAAAGCTAAACATTGTCACCGATATGGCTGTCCGCAACATGTCATTAATTGTGTACGCGAGGTGGTCGCTCAGTGACTACGTTAACATGAGCTAGGTTAGCTAGCATGAGCTACCGGCAGATGGAAGACTAACGTTACTGGTGAAAATGTGATTTACGTTGGAATACTCCTTTGCCAACTTGCTGTACTTTGCTTGCAGGTCTGCAGCCATTATTGCTGGATTATGAATAGCCCCAACTTTAGCCAAGGTAACGTTATGGCTAAACCTTTAACGTTAGTTAACGCTAGCTTTCGGTTAGCTGTTCAATGCTATTAATAACACAACCAAGCGAACCCATCACAGCTCCCCGTCAACACCCCTCTCTCGGGAAGATGGTATTTAAGAAAGTATCTGCTGTTAAAATGACACAAACATTCGTTTTGTGGCATTAACGTTATATAGTTAGTGTTACACGTTCAATAACATCAGCATATTATTTACCCGAAGATAGCAAGTAAGCAAGGCATTACTCCGTTCATAGCTCAGTTCCATTCCGTTGCTCATTCCGTACCCAACTACCCATTCTGCAATCTGTTAATAAAGTTTTCAACCAGACAAATGTATAGAAAGGCTTTGTTTTATTATAACATTTGTTGCAGTAAAATCATTGTGTCTCGTTTGGTCATGCTGTGGAGTGCTGGTCGGCGGGCAGCTAACGTATTAGCTTGTTGTGGTTCTCGCAAGCAGATCAATGGCGGCATGCCTGGAAGTAGAAAATGAATAAATGCTTGCCGATTGGTGGTAAGAACAGCAGGAGGTGGGTGCTAGCGGTGTGGCGTAATTGGCCGAATCGACTGTCAATCAAAATGGTTCTATTGCATTGGCTGAGAGCTCTGGTTGAGAGAATAGTATCCATCTGCAGGCCGCCAGATGATACTGGGAGAGGGATAGTGCTACATGGCATGGTGGAATTAATACCATAAACATATTTCTTGATGTTTCCTTTTTTAAGTAAGTAAAGAGGCCTACAAATACAAACATACACATACAAATATACAGTAGTTTAAAAAAAAAAAAAAATACAAAAATACAAAAAAAAATATTAAAAAAAAATTAATAAAAAAAAATTACAAATACTTATTTTGTGTTAGTTGAACAATCGGTATCGGTATCGGTGGCCAATTTTCATATTGGTGCACCCCTAATTACAATAAATATAGGCAATAAAGAATTTGTATCTGAATATAATACTATGAGTAAGAGGAAACGTAAGCAGTATACACAAGGTGCAGTATACACAAGGTAGTAGGTACCCTAGCTGGTTATTGAGTGTATCAAAACAATTTCCAAGATTTCATCTGAAGTCTTGTGGATATAAGCCTTGAGAGCTCAAAGTGTTCCCTTGGATACTTCCCTGTTTTCATGAATAGAAACAAATTGTTCTATTTGGCCTGAAATAAGCTCAACGGATCTGCCAACAGTAGATGATTAAATCACCAGGAAGCCGTGCTTATTTGTGTTTAAACGCTAACTGTAGTAAACGAGGATCCTGATCAGAAATGACAATTGCTTCATATTCACATTGCTTGACATGTGGCAGAAGTTTTCGGTCTATTGTGCCTCGTCTCCACTAGCCAGGGGTTAGCCACGCTGTGGCCTGTCTGGCACACAGTGAGCGTCTCCATTTGCCAACCTTTGCCAAACCTGGCTGGACCCGGGCTGAGAAAAGCCACCTTTTACAACCTGGCCAGACCTGAGCCAAAGCCGGCTGTGTGGTTTAGCTTGTGTACCACAGTTGGTGGTGTGGATTTTGAAAGGTTAGGGTTTAAGAAATGCAATGGAGACACCCAACACACACACACCCAACCATACCATACCACACCTGGCCATGGCTATAACCCCAGCCAGGCTGAACATATCTAATGGAGACAGAAACCCAACCATACCATACTATCCATGGCTATAGCTCCAACCAGGCTGAACCTAGCTAATGGAGACACAAACCCATCCATACCATACCATGCTAGACCACGGCTATAGCCCCAGCCAGGCTGAACATAGCTAATGGAGACACAAACCCAACCATACCATACCATGCAGGGCTGTACGCTAAGCTTTTTCACTAGGGGCACACTTGCCCCTAAATGAGAAATTTAGGGGCAAAAAATATTTTTTAGGGGACATTTTTAAATAACAATTTTACCATTATTTATATCGATTGTTTTTATATAATTTTTTTTTAATAAAATATATATATTATATAATCATACTTGTAGTTGTATTATCTGCGAGACATCGCCACCACGCAACAAGTCTAAATGCTCGCTATATGCAACCAGCTCCACTGACTGTTTTCTTTATGCGTTTTTCTTTTTCTTTCTTTCTACCACAAGACGCGGCCACTGATGGGTCCATGGGACTTGGATAAGTCCTGTGGACCCAACTCTGGCCACTGACCACATGAGCGAACGGGTACATACGCACACAAATACACGGCCACTGATGGATCCATGGGACTTGGTAAAGCACTATGGACCCAACTATGACCACTGATAAAAACGTAACTACACTAGCATTATAAGACCTAAACATTGCTACCTACCATACAAGTGCATTGGTTTAGTGCATTTCCGGTTGCCAATGAGCGGAAATGTTTGTGCGGACCTGTTCTCCCAAACTGGTAAGCAAATGACTGTTTTTACGTTATTTTCATTTTTACGTTACTATTATTATTATTATTATTATTATTATTTTTTTTTTTTTAACATTGATCTTAACTGATCACTATGACTTTATTGCTTTTATCGTTATATATGCCTATAATTGTGTACAGCACTTTGAGCTACATGACATGTATGAAAGGTGCTTTATAAATACTTACTTACTTACTTACTTACTGAGTAGCCTCCAGCTACGGCCAGGATTCTCCGGAGCTGCAGCTGGGCCCTATACTGTAGCCTCCAGCTACGGCCAGGATTCTCCGGCGCTGCAGCTGCTCCCTATTGACTATATTCAGCGTGCCCTCAGCTCGAATACGCATCGACTCAGTGTTATAAGACATTGATATCAGGACGGAGCTATCTGAACTATTTAGTTTAAAACCTGTTCCACCCCAGGTGAAATCTGCATAAAATGTATACCTATGGTAAATGGAATATTGCTCCACTTCTACAAGGGCTATTTGCATATTCTTGGTATCTAGGAACATCTATGGACCTCAATGAATGTATTCTCAGTGTCAGAAATATTGTGTCTATTACTAGGCTTGCTTAAATTCTGATGAAACAAAGGAAAATATGAATTATGATTTTTCTTTTCATCTTTGACAGTGAATAAAACCATGATAATAATGACCAAACTTAAAAAACTGCCACTGAGCTAATTCAGTACCCTCTTGAGATCATGTGTACAAAAGATCTAAGGAAATTAATAAAGGGAAGATGATAAAATTGAAGGTTTTGTATATACAGTACTGAATTCTCCCATCCGGACCAATGCAATTTGAAATATTATTATAGAATATAGAATATATGCTTATACATTACCTTATTATAGCCAATTCGCACATTTATATATATATACATATAGTATCTTTCAAATGGCCGAGTTCAATTTGGATATAGTATCACCAGGCATGTATAATAACATATACAGATATTTAATGTAATCGACTGTACTTTTTTATTTCTCCCACAGTGTAATCATTTTGTAACTAATTTCAGATCTAATTATTCCTACATGATTACAATAGTGTGGAGAAACTGACTGCGTTTCAATATTTGTCAAAAACGTTACCTTTTGTAGCTTATTATCGCGAATCATAACAATTATTGATATGATTCATTCAGAATGCCTAACTTTGAACGACCATAGCGGACCATGGGAAGTGTAGTTTTGAGAAATTCCGACGCTGGCAGATAGCTGGCGATGCGCTCTTCAAAATGGCCGCAAAAAAACTACAATTCCCATGGTTCAACATTTCCATTTACGCTTCAGCGTCAAAAACGCGAGTGAAAAATAAAAACTTAAAATTATATAAACTCACTTTTAACCTATTGCTAAACTATTGCCAACCTAACGTTTTACATTCTACATGTATTTGTGACATAGTAGTGATAATAATACTTGAAAACGTTTGATTTTAAAAACGTTAAATTATTGCAGCACTCATAAAAATACTAATATATGATAATAATGTCAAAAAGGGGTCGGTACCGTGGCCGTGGGGTGGAACAGGTTAATGGGACGTTTCGTTTTGTACAGTAAGCTAACGCAAGCTATCATGCACTACTAGACTTACTGGAGCATTTGTTGATAGCTATCAGTAGCTAGCCGGCTGGCAGGCTCACCGAGGTCCCAGTGTTTACAACAGCCACGGGTGCGAGAGGGCTGGAGGAGAAGCAGATGCCACATCTCTCTCCGTGTGTCTGAGTTCAGTTCAGTTCGGCTCACTATAGGAGGTCGAACAACGCGTCGAAAATATGAAGCAATACTAACTTTACTTTTCTTCATAGCTAAATCAGACAGTCAGCCAGTCTATCAGAGTGAGTGCTCAGTCGATTGTTCCCGCTGATCATACCTGCTGAGTGCTCACTGCTCAGCTCGCGTGAGTGACGTCATCGCGTCATCACACGCCTTGGATAATTTAGGAGTGAAATGCGAATCCAAGGCTTGAAAGCACTACTCGCAAGCCCGCCCCCAGATAATATTTACCAATCGCAACGGCCAATTAAAGGGGCAATTCGCGACGATATCATCGCAGCGTACAGCCCTGCCATGTTAGACCACGGCTATAGCCCCAGCCAGGCTGAACATAGCTAATGGAGACACAAACCCAACCATACCATACCATGCTAGACCACGGCTATAGCCCCAGCCAGGCTGAACCTAGCTAATGGAGACACAAACCCATCCATACCATACCATGCTAGACCACGGCTATAGCCCCAGCCAGGCTGAACATAGCTAATGGAGACACAAACCCAACCATACCATACCATGCTAGACCATGGCTATAGCCCCAGCCAGGCTGAACCTAGCTAATGGAGACACAAACCCAACCATACCATACTATCCATGGCTATAGCCCCAGCCAGGCTGAACATAGCCAATGTAGACAAGGCATTGGAAAATATCCTCAAATGCCATTGGTGGGCACAGGAAAAGAAAAAAAAAGCTTCTGGGTGGACGGGTTTTTAAATCACCAAGAGTCTGCAATCCCATAATGTTTTAGAAAATATTCTATATTCCTTGCTGATCTCGAAATTGGTTGAGCATCTGTCCAATTCCGGGTTTAGGACACAATTGATTGATCACGTAATTAAATAATGTGAGAATTCGGGATCGAATGAAAATGTATCACTGTCGAAATTGGGAGCGTATACACAAACTAGAATAAATGGATCATTGTGTAGCTTCCCCACTGCAGTACAACCACATACCTACTCTGACTATCAGAAACAGATTAGGAACAAACAAAAGGGCTATTCTTACTTATTAAAATTGCTGGCGGGGACGGAGGATTCGGCCCACCCAGCCTTCATGTTTGTCGGCCATGATCTTGATTTCTCAGGCGATTTTCCCAGAGAAACATTATGTCTGCTGTAATTTTTCTAGATGTGTCATCATCACTCTACCTTCTTACAGCCCCATTCATCCCTTTCATATTCCATGTAAGAAATTGGACTAATCTCTGCTCACTATTCTCCGCATTAATCATCCCTTTCTAGCTTCAAATAAGTCCACATGGCCGTCCGACAGTGTCTCAGCAGGTAGAGTGGTCATCTGGTAATCAGATGGTTTCCCGGTTCGATTCCTGCTCTGGACACTTATCCCCTAACTGCTCCCGATGAGCAGGTTGGCACCTTGCATGGTCGCCTCCGCCGTCGGTGAGTGAATGTGTGAGTGAATGGGTGAAAGTGAGGAACAAAGATTGTAAAACCCTTTGGATAAAAGCACTATATGAATGCACCATTTACCATTTACTATTTACAACACTTCCGCCGAACTATTCAGCCTAAACATTTGATCTTCAGCTCCGTCAAACATAAGAAACAAAGTATTCCACCTTTCCCAGAATGCAACGTGACACTACTTAACCTATATGTCTATTTGGGTAGTAAGCTAGAATGTATAAAATATCATATAATCTGAACAAGAAATAATATTAAGAAAACTTGAACCCTGCACTGCCCCTTCACTATCCAGGCCACGAGATTCTGAGAAAATAATCTGAAATCAGAGTAGAGGTATGAAAACACCAATATTGGCTTTCAATAACAAGCCGGGGGCCATAATAAACTCTTCAAATAAACATTACCAGGTAAGTTATCCACTAAATTAGTCCCCAATTTCCTGCAGGGCACCGGTGTCGATTGATGAAAAAATTACAGTCCCCGTTGCTCTCTCCTGGCGGTCAGTAATGTCAGATCGGCAGTTTCTGCAGTCATCGTTCTGTTTTTCCCACATGAGCTCTGTAAAAAGAAGATGATTTAGTGAGCGGAGAACACTGCCCAGTGGCCACAAATAGCTTGGTTACCTAGCTGCTGTTTGTCCTAGTTTTACATGTCGTAAGTCTCTAGGACTAAGATGATAGAGGAAAACAAACCCGAGCGTGAGGATTTATCCGTCCTGTCACAGAGATCTCTTAGCCGGGTAGAGGTTCTCTCTGCTGCTGGTGGGGAATAAAACATGTGTCTCACACCCTGTAGGACGAGGACAGCGGGACAGTGATGGCTGTACCCCCACCGTGGCCTCCCAGGTCTTCTTCTTTGCCCCTGAGCTTGCTTATCTCTGCTGGTACTGTATATGTGGACCATTGTGTCCCAGAAGATATTATATACATTTATATTTACAGCATATATACCCCTATCTGTCTGAATATACCTGCATATACACCTGCATATAACCCATACAACTCTGCATGATAGCATGTACAATAATGCTTTATATACCGTATATAGTATATATATACTGTATGTATATATATATATATATTGTGACAGATGGATATGGGAAGGATGGGAGATATTTCTGCCACAGGTGGAGTAGAGTCAATTAGGTAGCTGATTAGTACTGATAGAATACACCTGTGCAGCATTAGTCACACACATCTCACATGCACACACTCCCGACACAGACACTAGCTGATTAGTACTGATAGAATACACCTGCGCATAATTAGTTGACACACATCTCATGTGCACACACCCCAGTCCCACACGCGTGTAGCCTTTTTACAACGCATCCGCGTTTCCGGCGCTCTGATTGGCCAGATCATGTGACATGTGCGCCCAATAGCGTGTTTGCCCATTTCCGCGTCGAACAGCCTGCAAACTACCTGGCGTTCTATCGCCATGCTCTAAGACAAACTCTAACCTTAACCAACTTCGAAGAGTGCCTAAGCTTAACCAGTGTAGAAACTTGCCGTCCCACGATTGGCGCTCATGTCACATGACCTGGCCAATCAGAGCGCAAAACAGGAACCCGGAAACGCGGATGCGTTGTAAAAAGGCTTCAAGCGTCCCACACACTACATTAACACTAGGATAGAGAGGAGTAAGTTGAGCGTTGTAGGAGTTGTGTTATTGAGAGAGAGAGATTGAGCATTCAGAGTTGTGACAGTGAGAGGTAGTGAGAGGTGAGGAGAAAGCGAGAAAGTGTTCCCTGGACTGGCTGAGATTCCCCCTTGTGTACTGACCCTGGACCGGACGACTACCCTGAGTATTGAACAATCCCTTTTTCTGTCGGCGAGCCTGTTTTCTGTTTTTGACCATCGGACTGTCTATGACCATTCTCTTGCTTATCAAACTGGATTTTTGCCTTAATTCAATAAATATTCTTATTGATTGATATTGCTCTTGTGTGGACCTTTAGAATTTGTTTGTATTTGAACCGTGGCGAGTCTGGTCCCCACCAGATTCGTCACAATATATATATTCTTACCGTATATACTGTATATATACACATCTGTCTGTACATACCTTCATATAATCCTTTTTACATATCTGTTGATACTATATACAGTATCTATATCTGTACATACTGGACAGTATGACTTACAACCATAGTGTTTTCATACCTGTATCACTGTACATATTAATACTACAACTCTGTACATACATCTGATTAGCACTAATACTCAGTAGTACTAATTTATATATTTTATACCCAGTAGTACTAATAGTAATTAGTAATTAGTAAGGCTGTCAAAGTTAACGCGGCATTAGAGATAATTTGTCCATGCATACGTTCACACGTTATCCCGTGGTGAATATAAGTATAATTTCAGAGTGATCCAGGATAATTCCTGGGAAGCGAGTAATAGGGTGCAACGTGAATTCTACTATAAGCGTTGGCGTTTCTTGCCTGGACACGCTACTATTTCCAAATCAAATCTATATAATAGGTATTATGTTTCATCATGAATGCATGAAAGGGGGGGGGGGGGTCTTTTTTTATGCTTTGATGGCCAGTAACGGCATTCGTGTTGAACACTACAGAAGCCGATCAGCTGGATGGATATGAAAACATTGTTTGATCAAGATGAAATGGATGTCAGATAGTCTTTACCTGTGGTCGGTGGTATTCCAAAAAGAATATTCCAATTGTCTGATCGCGATTTCCAGTATTGGTGTCCATCTGGTCCCGGACATAATTTGGCACAATTTATGGATCGAGTGTGCCAGATGCGTTTCGAGGTGGTCGGATGCAGCGACTTACTCGGCTCCGTATAGCGCCCGGAGACATTTGAGTGTAACACAGAGTTAGATATAAGGTTTCAAAGGGTGGGCAACACTGCCATCTGGGAGGATGCGGCCGGTATTGCACTTTGACGATTTCAAAATCCCTTCCTATGGCAACACCGAGGTCAATGGATGAATAATGAATAAAAATAGCGAATAAAAGAAAAAACTACCAAAACCCAAGATATCTTTGGTCTGGCGTCCAACGCATGGCGAGTTAACCCGAGATATCTCGGGTCTGGCAATTAAAGAGTTAAGGTAGATTGAGAGAAGAAAGAAATATGCGATTAATTTGCGATTAATCGCAAGTTAACTATGGACAATCATGCGATTAATCAGATTAAATATTTTAATCGATTGACAGCACTAGTAATTAGTAATACTAATATTTTATACTCACCTGTATATTGTATATTACTATTGCACTTTACTGTTACTTTTGCATTCAATCTAATCTAATCTGATATTTTCCCCTAGTGAAATTGGGGGGTAGTGCCCCTAGTTGCACTCTTCATAGTAGTGCAACTGGGGGTGATGATAGATCCAGGTCGGTCTCCCTGTTTGATCTTCGTTGCTAGCGACCCTATGGGCGTGGTCAACCACTACTTATTATTATTATTATTATTATTATTATTATTATTATTATTATTATTATTATTATTATTATTATTATTATTATTATTATTATTAATAATAATAATAATAATAATAATAATAATAATAATAATTATTATTATTATTATTATTATTATTATTATTATTATTATTATTATTATTATTATTATTATTATTATTATTATTACTGGGGAAGGGAGAATTCTCACCTGATTGCCTTATTTATTGTCAAAATAAACTAAACTAAACCACTGCTCTCAGATAGTTAGTACGGGTCAAATGCAGAGGACAAATCTCCCCATGGGGATTAATAAGAGTATACATTATTATTATTATTGTTTACAGGGAGACAACAAAGGCTTCAAGGCCTTTCCCAGGCAGAGAGACAGAACAGTGGTTTTGATTTTCTCTCTGATCCCTGTTTCACTCTCTGGCTTGGCCTCTCGCTGGCGGTGCGTGTGAGAGTTTACTCAGTCTTAGAGATGATGATGATGATTGATCATTGTTGTTATTAATGTGTTTTCCTCTGTTCTGGAGTTTAGTTGTGAACAACACCCTGCCTGAGGCCAACTCCCCCAGGGCGCCATGAAAACCCCACCGCACCGCCCTTACTGTCATTACATCTACAGTAGGAACGGTCACAAAGACACACAGAGGATCATTATCGCCTTTCATTTAATTTGTTTCTCATGACAACACGGAGAGAGCTACTCGCCGTTGCCAATGATGTTTTTCCCTGCATTGCAGTCCGCAAACGTTCATCTCTTTTCAGTTTTTTTCGTATATTATGAGCCACTGATACTGTAGATGCCAACTGAGTGGCTGGTTGTCTTGAGGAGTCAGTCAGGGCTGTCCTCTCCTGCAGCCATGCTCCCTCCAACTTGTGTAACAGTAAAGTACACAATAGTAATATACAATGTACAGGTGATTCAACTGGGTATAAAATATATAAATTAGTACTACTGAGTACTGAGTAATAGTGCTAATCAGATGCATGTACAGAGTTGTAGCATTAACATGTATAGTGATACAAGTATAAGAACACTATGGTAGTAAGTCATATTGGCCAGCAGCGTAACTAGTAAGAGTAGGTAAGGGATATGTACAGATATAGATATAGTATCAACAGATATGTAAAAAGGATTATATGCAGGTATGTACAGACAGCAGTGTAACTAGTAAGAGTAGGTAAGGGATATGTACAGATATATATATATGCAGGTATGTACAGACAGATGTTGATAGATATACTGTAAGAATATTTATAAATATATACGTTATATACAGCATTAGTAGAGTTCAGTGGCGGCTGCTGACCAAATTTTTTGGTGAAGCCCAAATTATTATATTATATTATATATTAAATTATATTTTTAAAACATCCCCAAGGCTGCAACATCCCCATTCCTCCCAGGTGTCAGGCTCCTCATTAGCTTCCATTCATTTTGGGGACCATGTTTAAATATCATACTTCTGAAGTATAAACAAACTACTGCTGTGACGATTTCAATAAAACAGACCATTCTGAGTCAATGGTACATGCTTTTTTTTGGCACTTGATGTGTCTTTTTTTTTTAAAAGATTTATTTGTTAGCGTTTATCGCTTTTCCTGGTCAGACATGACCGACAGATGCAGTGAGGGTGAAACGGGAGAGAGAGCAGGGGAAGACATTCGGCAAATAACGGCGGGTCCGGGAATCGAACTCGGTCGGCCGATCCGTGACGCAGCGCGGTACATGGTGTGCTACTGGAACGCCCCATTCGATGTGTCTTTACAGATTTATGCCCTTTATTTTTTATCTACTTTTTCTCCCCATTTTCTATTTTTCTCCCATCCCAATTTCGTATTATCCAATTCTACCCTCCCCTGTCTCCAACGTTGTTAGACCATGCCTCCCACTGGTCGGCTGCAATGTGAACGAAGCCTTGCATCACGTGTCCCCTCCGGTACACGAGGAGGCAGCCGTCACATCTTTTCACCTGCACAGCGTGATCTCTCAGTGGCGAGGAGTAACACGTGGGAGGCTCACGCTGCCCCCGTTACTTCCTGATTCTGCTGTACAGGCGCACCAACCGACCTGTAGGAGTCGCTGTCCACAACGTCCAATCCCCACCCGCCGGCTTTCCCACACCCTAATACTGCCAATTGTATTAACAATATAATAATAATAACTTTATTTGTATAGCACTTTTCATACAGAGGTTGCAGTTCAAAGTGCTTCACAACAGTAAAAAATACAGGCATAAGCGGGCATAAAAAAGATAGACAGGTAGCAACGTATGGCAAATCACAGTGTTTCACATTAGGATCTAGCATCCCAATAGGCTCTCCGCTTACAGTTTTCAGTAATACAAATAACAAAAGTAGTTTAAAATGATTCAGTTTAAAAGTAGTCTAAAAATTATAAAATAGAACGGACATAAAAAATACAGGCATGAGCGAGCATAGCAAGGTATGGTAAATCACAGTGTTTCACATTAGGATCTAGCATCCTAATAGGCTCTCTATTCAGTAATACAAATAATCAGTGTTTCACATTTGGAAAAATAGTTATCAGTAAGAAGTAAAAAGTGCGATAACCGACACATGAATTTGATAGGCAGTGTATAAGAGTAGGCAGGGTAAGAATAGTGCAGGTAAGTACAAGTTGTGTCAGGATATCCCTGATGTTTCCTCTTGCCACTAGGTGGTAGCAGATATCTATCAGTGAAATGCCTGATCAAAGAGATAGGTTTTAAGCTGTCTTTTAAAGATGTCTAGCGAGTTGGCTTCTCTCATGTTTTGGGGTAGTTTGTTCCATAGTTTTGGGGCATATGTAGCAGGGTGGATTATCCCTGCTTCGTGGGAACTGTGGTGCACGGTCACTAGGTAGCGAGACACAGTAGCACTCTGGCCAGCTGCACCTCCGTCTTTGGGATCCGGAGCGTCAACTGGAGGCTGGCAGTGGGAGTGTATGAGGCCCAGGATTTACAAACCTGGTCCGGTACTCTGGTCTTCCTCCCTCTCTCTGGGGCAGTCAGCAGTACTCCCCAACACACCCTCACCCTCCACAATTGTCTCCTTAGCCCTCCCACACCTAATGACTGGATGGTAAAGAAATAACTTGGTTCCCCCCGCAAGCAGTACCCTCCCTCAGTAACACCAGAAACCTTACAGTGGAAATGGAAGGTGGAATAGGAAGGGGTTAATGATAGATATATTACCCGCATCAAAGGGTTAGGATTAGGGTTAGGCTCAATAAAAGACACACACACAGTGCTCCCGTTCTGGATGAATGTTATTATAACTTAGCCTAGTTACAACAATGCTACGTCTGGTGATTATTGCACCATGGGTATCAACACAATGATTACACTGGCATAAATCAATTATAGTATTACACCCAGGCACCAAGTGCTCTCACGGTACCCAGACTAAGTGCTGCCCACGTCTGGGCTGAACACAGTATCTACCTTCTCTAAGGAATTACCCATATACTGTTCCAGGTCGGTAATATGGGGAAGGAAGGGGGAGCATAGGGAAGGAGAATAAAAGGGATTCACTGAACGGGAAATATTATGAAACACACACCTTATCACGCTCAAAGAAAAGGAATGAAATAAAAGAGTGAGCCCACAAAATACCGGTAAAGTCCTATCTTAATGCCGGCATATATTGTTCGGGGTACCCCTATGAAATGGTAGTAGCAACGTTACTTTCGCCCGCGGGCTGCACCACACTGTGTATTGTATAAGGAATCGGGAGCATCAATGCTCATTTGTACTCATACGAAATGGCCGCCTCGCCACTCCACTGTTGTCCGAGAGGCAAGATGCCGTCGAACGCTCTCGGCGAGGATGTTAGCAGGCGGAGCTAGGCAGAGAGGCAGCGCCGGCTGAGAGCGTGTACTGAGCGATGACGACCCCTGCTGGATGGGCGGAACTCCCGTCGGCCGCAGGCAGCCTGGTGCAGGTCTGAGTGAAGTCCTCCGAAGCAGGCTGAATGCAGGCAGCCGGTTGCAGTTCTGGTTGAAGTCAGCCGGAGCAGAATGGTTGTTGGCCCACGCTCGTCCTGGTGAGCGCACTCTATACCGCACACTGTAACTACTATAACTCGGTAGTTAAAGACTTGGATACTTGGTTAACCGCACGTTACTTATACCGCACACAGTAACTATCATAACCCGATTGCTAGTGCCTGGCTCTGCACTAATTGTTCATATACTACCGCTGGTACTGCTAGGATATCGTGTCCACTAGCCAGTACTTGTTATCACCCGTTGTCCTCTCACGGGGCCCTCTGGCCTAACGTCAGCAACAGGGCTATCCAGAGCCCCCGTTAGCTGCGACTACTCGTTGTCCAAGTTCACTGCCGAAGAGGACGGCTTCCGCTTGCCTCCTCCCTATATCACCTCTCAACTCTCTCCGCCACTCTACTGTCTGCTACCGCCCCCTGCTGGTCCCGCCTGCCAGTCACAAGGGGAGACGCATTGTAGAATAGATCCAGTACTGTCATTTATAATCCATATTCCAGTGCTCTTATGAAGGGGATGCTTGTGTCATTGTTTGTGTGAGTATCAATGAAACTAGTTAGAATGTCTTTGTGTACAAAAGGGATATAAAACACCAGTGAGCAGTCCTGAATAATATACAATATTTTTCAGACTGCTACACATGGAAGTAATGCAAACTCAAGAAATTGCTAATGCATTTGCAGATTACTATACCGACCTCTACAAAGCACAGCAATTGGAAAACAAGAAAGAAAAAATCAACAACTTCATAGATAACCTTAAACTTTCTAAACTATCCCCAGATGAGGCGGATGAGCTGACCTACCCTATTACGGAGAAGGAGATAGGGGAAACTATTCAGATGCTTAAGAACAATAAATCACCAGGTACAGATGGGTTTTCAAATGATTTTTATAAACATTTCACTGAACAGTTAACACCAGTATTAAGTGTAGTTCTGTATCATAGTGGATCCGCTCGGCGTCACTCATGCACTGTCCTCGCACACGTGCACCCGCACTG
This sequence comes from Notolepis coatsorum, assembly GCF_963971535.1. Classification (NCBI taxonomy): domain Eukaryota; kingdom Metazoa; phylum Chordata; class Actinopteri; order Aulopiformes; family Paralepididae; genus Notolepis; species Notolepis coatsorum. The sequence goes on along the minus strand of NC_140182.1, from coordinate 82,364,166 downwards.
AATAAAGACCACAATGTACCTTTATATCCCAATATTTGTCTGACCACACCCCTATCAGCTTACCTACATAAGCAGGTGTGTGGTCACCTGCTCTCCTCCTTCTCGCTTTCACCACAAGGTAGTGCCTCGGTAGATGCCCACTTGACGTGATGTGATGGTAGGAGAAGAGTTGGAAAACAAGAGATACGTTGACATCATATCTTTATTTTCTCTCTCACTATTTTCGAGAAAATACGGCGATATTGTCTTCGTCACTGGAGTGTCTGGAAGATGGTGATCATTCTAAAAACCTCCACCGGTTTTCGTATTGGGAGCGCGCCGCTGCATGCCTCCCAACTGCAGTTCCTTGCTGTGGCTGATTGCGGTAAAACCTTTCAGGACACAGCTGGACTGTAGGACGCGCCGCTGTTGTGAGAAGCGGTGGGTTCCAGGTTGGTGAGTAATGTTTTGCTTGCGAGCTCCACTTGTCTGTTAGTGCTATGGGGGCTAGCTGACAATGTTTACGAACACCGGCCCCAGATTAGGGTCTTTTGTTCAGCCTCTTAGGCAACAGCGGAAGACCTTGGTCTGAAGCCCATTATAGTTAACTAGTGGGCCACGACCAGTAACACTGGTGATTCCTGTGTTTTCTGGACGAGTGGATGTTTCTCTGTCACCGTGTAGGCCCCGTCTTTCATATACAAATGAGAGTATTCCCTCACGAGGAAATATGGGCATGGATGTTCGTTATCGGAAAATCTGTGTTCAAGTCAGCTACGGCCCAGATGGGACTTGTGCTGGCTCCGTCGGATGTTGGTAAAATCACTGTTGTAAAACTGTGTTAACATTTCGTTTCTCTTCTCTCTTAAACAGTGAGGAGGGTTTCAGAACGGCGGCCTGTCTGAGTGATTGTTATATCATTGTGTACAAGTTCAGGTGATAGCTGCTTAGCTTACGTGCTAGTGGTGGCCTACTGTTAGCCAGTCAGCTGTTAGCTGTGGCGCTAGCCTATTGTGATCACTAGGCTAGGAAACGTTAGCTTGCGTGCTAGTTGTGGCCTACCTAGGCTAGGCTAGGAAACGTTAGCTTGCTGCTATCGGCCGAGGGGCGGCCGTTAGCTTAATGCTACACTGTTGAACGTGCTGTGACTATAACATGTTTTAAACACTCTTGACTACGACGTCATCTTTGACAGAAGATGTTCGTCGAACCTGCCCTGAGCCACGACGGCGAGGACTGCGTCAACAAGGGGGACCGTAGCGGCGGGATGGAGCGGCGACGCTGCCCAGGTCGACAACACAGGATGGCTGTGTTTACTACAGTGCCTTGTTAGAGACTGCAGTTTCGCTTGATCTGCGCTCAAGGTAGGCAAGGTCCTGACCAGACCTTGAACACTTCTTCTTGCTTTCCCTTCTAAATGTTTTGTAAATAACGATGTTTTCCAAAACGAGTGTTGCTGCACTACATTTAGGATACGACGCGAGTTATGTGTGAATTGTCTTGTCACTGGTAGTAGCTTCTCCATGCAAATCGGGTTGTTTGTTACAGATGTGAAAATGATCTGGTTTGTTGTGTTGAGAAACATTGTGTGTTCATGTACCGTGTACTCACAACTAAGGGGGTTAAACTAACCTATAAAACTTCCGTGTGCTGTTCAGGTCCATATGATGGATCTGTTTCGGGGGGTGGTCAGGGCTCCTCCTCACGAAGCTCCTATTCGGGCCTTCTGTGAGTTGGGACTCTCCTTCCATGTGAGGGAGCCTTCTCAGAGTACAGAGCCTCCTCCTCAGATTGTCAAGGTGAGTGGAACCTGAAGAAGGAGTCCTACTCTATTGTGTGTGTATTCGATTCAATTCGATTATTGAGTGTGTATGGGTTCAGTGCCTCCTCCCCGGAGAGCCCTAAAACCAAACTTTTACATGGCTCAAGGTGCAATATATTCTTTTCAATCTGTACAGCTCGCGTGGGAAGTCTCTCTGGGGATTTCCGTCTCCTTCCTATGGGAGGATGGTGGGATGTAAAAATGTGAATTTTTTTTACCCCCGGCTGTGTAGACTGGGATACATACTGTTGGTGCTTCCTTCTTTTCTATTAAAAAGAGTTGGAGTTAGGAAGTATCACACCCCTCTTGTCGTTCCCCTGGGCGCCTTGGGGATTCAATGACAGGTCTAAATAGCCTGTTCATTGATGTGGTTGTGTCCCGACGCACGCATAGTGCTAGCTCGGGGTGTTCTGTAATCAGGCGACTGACTGGCACGCCTTGGTTGCTTGGGGTTAAAACGGCGTTTTTATAGAGCAACTGGGATGGAGGTTTTTCCTCTTCCGACGACCTGTTTTGGTTGTCGACGGATTCTTGTTCATATCTGGGGGATGATGACGGAATGGATCTGAACATATGTAGAGGGGTCTCACGCCCTGGGGGTGGGCCACCGGGCGCGGTTCGCCCCGAACGTCTGGGTGGCGCCTTCTTTTCATGTTTAAGATCAACACGCATATCTGCCCCTTCTCCTGGAGTAGGCATGTCGGCGTGGTTAGGGCACGGGACTGGTTCTGGTCACGCTCGTCTGGATCAGTTAAACCCGTTGTCCGCCGGGGATGCAGATCTGCTGTTCTGGTACCCTGAGGGACTTGGGCTTTTTTCAGGGGGAAAAATGCCAGGTCGGTCCGGGTGTCACAGGGTTAAGCGCTATGGAGACCCTGGTTGGGTACATTTAGTACTCAGCACTGTCGTAATGGCTTACGGCCATGCCAACCTGTACACGCTCGATCTCGTCAGATCTCGGCCGCTACACAGGTTGGTCCTGGTTAGTACTTGGTTGGGAGACCGCCTGGGAATACCAAATACGGTGTGCTTGGGGCTGGTTCTCCATTCTTTTCGCTCCTCTCACGCATGGCGAAGAGAGGCCTGTTGGGGTGGTCTTTGACCTCCTCTGGTGGCCCTGTGCTTCCCGTATCGCCGGGCCCGGTCCGAAGTAATGTTTCGTCGACCCGTAGGCCTGGGTTAACCCTTTTTGAAAACTGAAACACTTGTACTGCGGTATAGCCGGTGTATACCCGCAGGTGTGTTTTGGAGTTTTTTCTTGAGGGGTTATAGGAACAACCACCGCATTGGGTAACACCAAGGTGGTTGATTCCCTGGTGTGTTGGAGCAGTGTCAACTCCCGGTGTAACTGAGGGGTACAATTCCCTGACTGTATTGATAAGTATGGTATCATTAAACCACTACCGCTTTATGTACTTTAATTACTGGCCATACAGTACATGATATATAAATATAATGAACACTTCCCACAATGAACCGGTTCTACACAAAGTTGTCTTTAAGTATTATTGCAGCAAAAGGTACATAATACTTCTCTATTATACTTTGAATGCACTTGTAAGGCAAAGGAATGTGCGTAGACAAATCAACAATGAATGTCCATTCTCTGGTTACGCAGGAGGTAATTATACAACCTGAATCTTAGGGAATTATATCTATGGTACACTAGTAATATATAGCGGGAGATACTGGAAGGGTCCCCCTGGTTGTAAGCCAGCAGGGGTAGAGGATCTGTCGGTAGTAGAGAGTCTGGTCAACGATGACTAAGGAGACTCCAAGTACAGGAGACGGTGCAATAGCCTCTTGATCCCCAGACGAATACAGCTGTTCTCCGTAGACTGTAGCTCCACAGTGAAGAAAGCTAGCCGGCCTCAGGCTCTCTGAGGCGCGGACTCGACTTGGCTCCTCAGAGGGTAAATCCAACACATGCAGGCGTCGGCGATTCTCCGCTCCATAAATCACAGGACCAAAACAAATATAATCCAGCCGCAAAGGGCTATGTAGTCGTCGGGTAGATTAATCCAGTGTACATGTCCACACGGTTCTCGTCTAGGTCTCCTCGGGTGAAAGCGCCATGAAAGCAGCCCAGCCTGGATAAGAACTCTAGCTGGTACGAGGAAGCGTTGGTGATGCTGGTCACTGTAGAACTTTAGCCGCACGATACACTATACACAAATAGACTATTACTGACTTAATAGAAATATGTCGCACTCGACGGTATAGCGCCAAACTCTGACAATTCAGTTATTAATTCGCACGCGGTCTCAATGCTCTATTCTGGGGCCAAACAGGCCATACTTCACCGCACGGAGTATCGTGGGTGAGGCTTCAACTTATTGGGTAACTCTTAGACTAAGCGCTTCTGTATTCACCTGCGCCATATTTATATGCACGGTGAACAAACTAGTGCCAACGACATTTCTGTCTCGTATCCCTGGGCAAGGCCGGGCATGCACAGACATGTCTTGACGGTGACTTTGAACCTGACTCCGGAGGCATGGCTCTGGCGCCTGTGGACCGCTGTCCAATAGGAGAATGAAATATTATGGTCTGGTCTAAAGGGATATTCCGTGTATATGTACAAGGAATATACAAGGGATATCAAACGATATACAAATACTATGCAATATATATCAATCAATAAATATATATATTCGGTTTAATCTGATCCTTTGTAACAGCCGCCTCCTAATTAGTCCCACCTAATTAGCTAAGCAGAGACAGATTAACCGCACTGTCCACTACTCAATGTCTGTTGTGAGGGGTCGGGCAGTTCACAAAGTCATGGGGTCATGGTCGTCATCGATAGTATCGGGGAGCCTTGGCAGTTCTATTAGCCTCGCCACGGGTCGGGTGTAGATCCGTCCTTGGACGAGCACTTCGGCTGCTCGGACCTTTCCGTCGGCACCGGTGATCACTTTGCTTACGCGGCCAGCCGGCCACATAGCTCGGGGTAGTGACTGGTCGATAATCATGACGACTGTTCCTTCTGTCAAATTGTCTCTCTCTTTCACCCGTTTCTGGCGGGTCTGTAGAGACGGTAGATAGTGGAGTAGGAAGCTGTTCCAAAACTTGTCAGCCAATACTTGACTGTACCTCCACATTCTTCCACCGTTCGCTTCTTCAGGCCTGTACATTGTCTGTGGTAGCGCGGGGTCCAGCCGCGCCATCAAGAGTGTGTTGGGGGTGACTGGGTCGACATCTGCTACATCACTTGAGACGTAACCAAGGGGCTTTGAGTTCAATACTCCCTCGATCTCCGTGAGGACTGTCATTAGGACTTCTTCCGCCACGGTCTGGGCCCCAAGCACGGCGTACAGGGCTGTCTTTATTGAACGTACTTCTCGTTCCCAAGTTCCACCGAAGTGAGGTGCGTTCGGGGGATTAAACTGGAAGTCAATCTGGGATGGAGCGAGGTGGGTCTTAAGTTCTGGGCCCATAGCTTGGAAGCTCTCTCTCAGCTCTCTTTCTCCGCCTTTGAAGTTTGTCCCGTGATCAGACAATAATATAGACGGTTTGCCTTTCCGCGATGTGAATCTTCGGAAGGCCATAAGGAATGAGTCTGTGCTCATGGTTGGAAGGAGTTCTATATGCATCGCTTGGGTGGTCATGCATTTGAATACAATACCCCACCGCTTCTTGGTTCCTCTTCCTTTCTTTATATACAGCGGGCCGAAACAGTCCATACCGGTGGAGTGAAAAGGCTTGTCGCCGAGTCGGAGGCGACAGGGAGGTAGGTCAGCCATCCGGGGTATACTGGGCTGCGCTCGCCACTTACGACAGTCTAGACAGGTTCGCTGGAAGCGCCGCACTGCTTCTCTCCCTTGCAGTATCCAATAACGACGTCTGATCTCCGCGAAGACTCTCTCTGCCCCGGCGTGATGCACATCCTCGTCGTATTTCTTTATGATCAGCTCTGTGACCTTGTGTCGGCTGTTTAAGACTATCGGGTACTTGACGTCATCCGGTAAGTCTGGAGCTCTCCGCAGACGACCACCCACTCTGATGAGACCATGGGCGTCGCTCTCGGGGGCTAGGTGGAGCAGTCTGCTGTCTGATGGGACGGGCTTTGCTCCCTGTAGACAGTCTAGCTCATCGGGGAACGAGTCTCTCTGGGCTCGTTGTAGTAGAAGAAGTTCTGCTTCTTCGTAGTCAGCTGCTGTAATGTCAGTAGTGAGCTGAACCTCTGGGTGGTGCCACAGGAATGTCTTTAGCTGCGCACTCTCTAGGGTGAGGCAATCGTCTATGTCGGGGTCTGTGGAGACGAGTGTGTTCAATCCACAGAACATAGATTTCTTGTTTTCGGCCTCCTCTTTACTCGCTTCCCGTGGGGTGGGTGTAGGCCACTCTTCTTCCGGGACCTTGAGGAACTCTGGCCCGTCACTGTATAGGTTGTGACGGGTGAGGTCATCCAGGGACATTCCCCGGGTGATGACATCAGCTGGGTTGTGTTTTGTGTCCACATACCTCCAGCTTGCTACTTCTGTTAAATCTTGAATCTCTGTGACTCTGAATCCCACGAAGACCTTGTATCTGCACGAATCAGACCGGATCCATGTGAGTACTGTCGTGGAGTCTGACCACAAGATTGTTCTTTGCACCGGAATGGTGAGTTCACGTTGGATTAACGTGGCGAGTTGCGCTCCTGCTAGGGCTGCGCAGAGCTCTAGACGCGGGATAGATTGTTGCTTTCGTGGGGCTATTCTTGAGCGAGCCAGGATGAAAGCAGTATGTATTTCTCCTCCCTCCTCTCGGGCACGCAAGTAGGCCACCGAACCGTAGGCTACTTCGGAGGCGTCGCTGAAGACGTGCAGGTCCATCTGGCACGTCTCCGGCCTCACTGTGGGTGGGAAGTAGCTGCGGCGTATGTTGACACCTGGGAGTGAGCTGAGTTCCGTCTCCCACTCTCTCCATGTGGATGCAAGGTGTTCGGGTATGGGGTCGTCCCAGCCCTGGTCCTTGTCCCATAACGCTCTTACAATCATCTTTGCCCTGGTGGTGTAAGGTAGAATACATCCCAACGGGTCATATTGTCTGGCGAGTGTTCTGTATACACTCCGTCTGGTGGTCGGTAGTGCAGTCGACCTTCCCTGCTCCTTAGTCAGGGGTGTGTGTTTATAATGGAGCGAGTCTGTTTTGAAGCGCCAGACTAGTCCTAATGTCATTTCTTGGGCTTCTCCTGGGATGGTCGCCATCCAGGTCTCGCTGCTTGCTGCCTTGTCCTCCGGGGAGAGGCTGCGCAATACTTGCGGGTCGCTGCTCGCCCACTGCCTGAGATCAAAGCCGCCTTTGATCAGGGAGGCGCGGAGCTTGAGTAGAAGGGCCTCGGCTTCTTCTGGCGTCGAGACGCTTTGCAGACAGTTGTCCACGTAGAAACTATTTCCTACACTTTGTCGGACCTCTTCATCAGCTGCTGGGTCCTCTGCGACGTGTTTTTGCAGTGCAAACGTAGCACAGCATGGGCTGCATGTGGTTCCGAAAGGGAGGACTTCCCATTGATAGATGGCTGGTTGCTCATCCCTGATCCTCTCTCTCCATAGGAACCGCAGCAGGGGCTTGTCCTCCTCCACTAGTCTCACCTGCAGGAACATCCCTTTGATGTCGCCGCTGATGGCCACCTTGTCTTGGCGGAAACGTAGTAACACACCTAGTAGAGAGGGGCCGAGTGTTGGGCCGGGCAAGAGCTCTTTATTCAGATTTTGTGATCCGATCTGGTAGCTGCAGTTGAACACAATACGATCCTTGCCGTTGTGGTGGACTTTGTGGTGCGGCACGTACCATGATTCGGTCGTCTGATCGGCCTCTTTAATGTCAATTTTCTTTATGTGTCCCGCTGTGATTAGCTTGTTAATCTCAGCGCGGTACACCATCTCTTGAGCGGGGTCTCTGGCTAGGCGCCGCTCTGTGTTCAATAGATACCGCTCCGTCGCTTCTTTTGGGGCGTGGAAGGTAGGCATACCCTCTCGCCTCAGGAGTGGAGTTGCGTATCTCATCACTCCGTTGACTTTGACTCTCTTTGTCCCCTGCTCGAGAAGGGCTATAGTGTAAATGTCTTCCTTGGAACGAATGTCTTTCTTTTCGTTCTTAAAGGGCATTGTCTCTAGTGTCCATAGCCTCTCGACATGCTGTAGGAGGGTGGTGTCTTCTTCTGTCACTCTGGAGTGGAGGCAGTTAGTGGCTGCTGTTCGGTTAAGAGACTTAGCGAGGGGGCCTTGTAATGTCCATCCTAGGCGGGTCTCGACTGCTGCAGGACAGCCTCTGGGCCCTGTGTGGACCCGGTCTATCGGGACGATGAGGTCTGCATGGTCGGAGCCTATCAGCAGGGTCGGGGTGGCACCGTCTATGAGCGGTATAGGTAGTTGACGCAGGTGCACATATTTATCCATCAGCTTGGCGATGGGGTAGGTGTACTGCGACAGGCCTATTTCTTGGCTGGTGAAAGCGTTAGTAATTCTATACCGTCTCTCTGGCTGCCCGCTTGCTGCGATAGTGAAGGAGACATTCTCGCCCTTTATCGTCTTTAGATCTCTTCTTATTGTCCGAATCGTCATCTGGTTTTCGCTCCCCCGCAGCCCCAGCTGGGCCGCAGCGGACGCGAGGAGAAGGGTCTTCTCTGACCCGTCGTCAAGGACGGCGTAAGTGTCCATGACCTTATCTTGGTAACTCAGTGTTACGCGGACCACCTTTAAGAGCACCCGGGCGCCCCCGCTGCTGGCGGGGTCAATGTACATAACACTTGCCTTTGTGCTGCTTGAGGGTGCAGGCTTTCTTCTGTTACTGTCGTGTAGGACATCTAGGTGGGCTCCGTCACACCGATTACACCTCTTCTTTAAGCGGCAATCGGCTGCCATGTGACTGCGCGCACATCGCTAACAGCGTCGGTTGGACTTTATCCATTGACTCACCTCGTCGGCGGTCATCTTCTTGAACGTGTCACATTGTGACAACCAGTGTTCCTTTTCGCAGTACGGGCACACCATCTTCCACTTCTCTTTCATCGAGGGGGTACTGTGGTTCTTGCTGCTCGGTACTGATTCTGATTGGTGCATGACGGTCACCAATCTTCGGCCATCGTTTGCTCTCCTAGGTCCCTCTCTGGAGCTTGGGGTGCTCCGCATGAACGTATCCAACCGTAGGCTGTTGACTTCTCTCGCCAGGAAGTCGGCTAGGTCTAGGAGGGATGGCTCGGGACCGTTAGGATCACGGTGGTCTTTTTGCCGCCTGAAGCGCTCGTCGGGCGGGCGGAAGCTTCTCTAAAATCCTCTCGACATTAGAGTTCGCGTACAGTTCGTGCATACCCTTTTCTCTTTGCGCCCCCAGCATCCCTACCAGGGATTGTACCTTGATAGACAGGTCATCTAGTGAGCGATTGTCTGTGGCTGGGGGTAGGCGGTCAATATGCCTTATCTCTTGTATTACGTAGTCCCATATGCGTCCATATCTTTGGTCGAGTGCTGCTAGAGCCGCTGTGTATGGGGTAGTAGAGGTGGCATAGGCCAGCGCTATATTGTGCGCTCGGGGCACCTTGAGGTGCTTCAGTAGGATAGCATACTTGTACGGTTCATCAGCTACATCGGACATCATTGTCTCTAAGCACATTCGTAGCTCCGTGTACTGTGCTCTGTTCTCGTGGGTGAAGTCCGGAAACGTCGGTGTGCCAATGTATGATGCCATGGATGGCTGGCACATCGGTGAGCGTTGGAAGAGAGGCCTCCTAGGCGAGTCTCCTCTTACGCCTCTTGGTGGGCTGGTACCTGCTGGGTACCATGGCCCGCGTATCCAGGTGCTATTCCTCGGGGCTGGTCGTGCGTCAAGCTCACCCGTGAATTGAGTCGGGGGTCTGTAGCGCAGAGCCGCGTGGGTAGAGCCTGGGCTGTACTGGACCTCCTGGTCCTGTGGAGTACTGTGCTGCTGTCGGGCTTGACTCTCCTCCTCTCCCTCTTCTTCTTCCTCTGGCAGGTCCTCTAGATCCTGTAGTCATCTATTTAGCCTCTCCGCGGTGTAGACCGTTTCTTCCTTGTAGCTGGGTCTCGCGTGGACCGGTCGGGGAAGGAGTTCGGAGGGGGGTATAGGCTCTCTCTGGTGGTCGGGCTCAGGGTCGCTTGATCGGGTAGGGGAGGGTGCCCTTGACCCTTGTCTTGACGAGGCCCTGGAACCCCGTGCGGAGGGAGGGGGTGTTGCCCTGGTGATCAGCTGCTCCATTATCTGCGCTTGTAATCGGTCGCGCTCGGCTTCGCGCTTGGTGAGAGCGAGGTCGCGCTCTGCTTCTCTTTGGGCACAGGCAGCGGCGCGCTGGGCTTCGGCCCGGTCCCTTACCATATTCTCTTCCGTCTGAAGGCGTCTAATCTCTAGACGTATACGATCTTCTTCGCTCCGTTGCTGCGCCTGAAGGCGTTCTCTTTCCATGGAAGAATGTTCGCGCTCACTAAGCGTCTGTGCTTGGAGTCGATCGCGCTCTGTTGAGGCTGCTAGGCTGGCGAGGAATGCCTGTGCCAGCATCTTGTCCGCCTCGCTGGGGGAAGACGCTGGTTGAGGTGATCCGCTCCTGGCAGTACTCGTTGGAGATCTGTTCTCCTGTGGCGAGTCCTGGAGATCCATCTCCGGGGTGCTCTCCTCTTCTTGTAGCGGGTAGAGTTCCATCCCTGGAGGGCTGTCTTTATCCTGGAGCTCTCCGGGGACTACTTCTTCGGTCTTGGCGGGGGGTAAAGTCGTGTCAGGTCCCTCCTGGTCCCTACCGTGAGCTTGGTCAGTTACGTTAGAACCCACTAGGGCCTCTATTGGCGGGGTAGCCTGGGCGATAGGGTCGGACATAATTTTACTATCTACTTTTTCCGCGTTTACCGTCTGTAGAAGGCTAGGTAGTATATTGGCAACGTAATCCTCTAAGTACTGAGGTGTCTGCCGTCTACGCTGCGGGCGATCTACTTTAGGAGAACCGTTTTGTGGAGTGTTTATCATAGGCCATGTCAATATTAATACCACTATATTAATATTACACTAGTTACCCTCCGGCTCGAAGGACCAATTGTAACTGAGGGGTACAATTCCCTGACTGTATTGATAAGTATGGTATCATTAAACCACTACCGCTTTATGTACTTTAATTACCGGCCATACAGTACATGATATATAAATATAATGAACACTTCCCACAATGAACCGGTTCTACACAAAGTTGTCTTTAAGTATTTATTGCAGCAAAAGGTACATAATACTTCTCTATTATACTTTGAATGCACTTGTAAGGCAAAGGAATGTGCGTAGGCAAATCAACAATGAATGTCCATTCTCTGGTTACGCAGGAGGTAATTATACAACCTGAATCTTAGGGAATTATATCTATGGTACACTAGTAATATATAGCGGGAGATACTGGAAGGGTCCCCCTGGTTGTAAGCCAGCAGGGGTAGAGGATCTGTCGGTAGTAGAGAGTCTGGTCAACGTTGACTAAGGAGACTCCAAGTACAGGAGACGGTGCAATAGCCTCTTGATCCCCAGACGAATACAGCTGTTCTCCGTAGACTGTAGCTCCACAGTGAAGAAAGCTAGCCGGCCTCAGGCTCTCTGAGGCGTGGACTCGACTTGGCTCCTCACAGGGTAAATCCAACACGTGCAGGCGTCGGCGATTCTCCGCTCCATAAATCACAGGACCAAAACAAATATAATCCAGCCGCAAAGGGCTATGTAGTCGTCGGGTAGATTAATCCAGTGTACATGTCCACACGGTTCTCGTCTAGGTCTCCTCGGGTGAAAGCGCCATGAAAGCAGCCCAGCCTGGATAAGAACTCTAGCTGGTACGAGGAAGCGTTGGTGATGCTGGTCACTGTAGAACTTTAGCCGCACGATACACTATACACAAATAGACTATTACTGACTTAATAGAAATATGTCGCACTCGACGGTATAGCGCCAAACTCTGACAATTCAGTTATTAATTCGCACGCGGTCTCAATGCTCTATTCTGGGGCCAAACAGGCCATACTTCACCGCACGGAGTATCGTGGGTGAGGCTTCAACTTATTGGGTAACTCTTAGACTAAGCGCTTCTGTATTCACCTGCGCCATATTTATATGCACGGTGAACAAACTAGTGCCAACGACATTTCTGTCTCGTATCCCTGGGCAAGGCCGGGCATGCACAGACATGTCTTGACGGTGACTTTGAACCTGACTCCGGAGGCATGGCTCTGGCGCCTGTGGACCGCTGTCCAATAGGAGAATGAAATATTATGGTCTGGTCTAAAGGGATATTCCGTGTATATGTACAAGGAATATACAAGGGATATCAAACGATATACAAATACTATGCAATATATATCAATCAATAAATATATATATTCGGTTTAATCTGATCCTTTGTAACACCCGGGTTACCCGGTTGAGGGTGCCCCTGCACGTTCATGACGTCTGCCAATCGTGTCAGCCTTCTCTGCCTCAACCCCTCTGGGTGGGTTTTTTTTAAATGGAGGCTTGGTCATGCAACAACGCCAGCATACGCCCCTTCCGCCGGGGCGGCTGTTTTCAGCTGACTCCTTTGGCGCCTGTCTCGTCCGCAGTCTCCAGGCTCGGGTTAACAGCCTGTTGCCTGGTTTTTTCCCCGGTGCGCTGCCTGCTTCCGTGGTAAGTCTTGTTATTACGGCCGTGCTGACTGTCTGTACTGCAGGGTCAGTGTGCCAGGCGGTGTACTATTGGGGGGACAGGGCCCGCTCGGCTGAGGGGCCTTTGTCCGAATACGCTGGCGATGTGGGGGGCGGGGTCACTAAGTGCCCACCTGGTGGGGTCTTGATGCTGGCATCATGGCCTTCTCCGGGCCCCCGTTCCAGGGGGTCCAGTCCCTTTGGTGGGTCTGGGCCTTCCTTCGCGCTCCGCTGCTACGGCCTTGCCACAGGGTTGGGTTTGCCCTTGACCCCGTGATTCTGGGGGCAGTAACGAGGTTGTTCCCTCCGTTCGTTCCCGGGTGGCATGCGGGTTGTGCGTGTGTGTAGTCGTGGGGTCAGGCCACGGTCTGCTCACCCTGTGCGTTGAGTTGCTTGAGTGCCTCTTCACACGGTCGGGTCCGTCGCCCTCCCGGGAAACCCCCAATAGGGGGGGTGCCCTCCATTAGGGGGGGTCGGGGGGGCTCGGCCCTCCCTGTTCTGATGGTTATGGGGGGCCTTCAGCGGGGTGTATTTGTCGGCCGGTGGCTCCGCTCGGCCTCCCTTGTGCATGAGTGACACCGAGCGGATCCACTATGATACAGAACGTTAGGTTATGACTATAACCAAGTTTTGTTAATAGTGGTGACGCTCGGCGTCCGACGCCGCTGCAGCCCTTGATCTCACCTTGTGGTGAAAGCTTGGGAAGGAGGAGAGCAGGTGACCACACACCTGCTTATGTAGGTAAGCTGATAGGGGTGTGGTCAGACAAATATTGGGATATAAAGGTACATTGTGGTCTTTATTCAGTGCGCGTGCACGTGTGCGAGGACAGTGCATGAGTGACGCCGAGCGTCACCACTATTAACAGAACTTGGTTATAGTCATAACCTATCGTTTATAACTATGCCCTATCTGAGAGAGACCCTCCAGGAAGCTGGTCAGAAGCTATTGTCTCGGTAATACATAAAGAAGGTAAAGAACCCACAAGATGTAGTTCCTATAGGCCCATAAGTCTCCTTTGCAACGATTTCAAGATATTGACATCTATACTTAAAAAAAGAATACAGAAACATATAATAAAACTGATCCACCCAGACCAGACTGGCTTTATCACTGGTCGACAGGGTGCTAACAACATCAGAAGAACTTTAAATCTGCAAACAGTGGCTGGATCTCGAAAAGAACCGCCAATGCTTCTCGGCTTAGATGCCGAGAAGGCATTTGATAGAGTTGATTGGCTGTACCTTGAACTAACATTGAAAGGTATGGGATTCAATAACACATTTATAGATTGGATAAAATGTTTATATAAAAATCCTAAATCTAGAGTAAGGGTGAATGGTCACTGCTCTCACTTCTTTGAGATACAGAGAGGGACACGCCAAGGAGACGGTTTGTCTCCGTTACTATTCGCGATTGGCATAGAGCCACTAGCGGAGATGATTAGATCAAACCCTCAGATACAGGGAATAGATGACCAAAAAGGCATTACACACAAGATCTCGTTATTTGCTGATGACATTTTACTTTATATCAAAAACCCTTTAGAATCAATTCCAAACATAATGATGGATTTAAGAAATTACGGCGAACTGTCGGGTTATAAGAAGCCATGATGATAGTGGGAACATGGCCAACACATCTGAATAGTATAGCACCCTTCCATTGGGCTAGAGATGGATTTAGGTATTTAGGAATCATTCTGACTCCCAGCAGCAATCAGTTATATCAAGCAAACTACGAAAAGTTGATTGTACAAATCAAATCAGACATGGCCAGATGGGACATTTTACCTCTCTCCCTAGTGGGAAGAATATAATCAATTCGAATGAATGTGCTACCTAGACTTATTTTCCTCTTCCAGTCTCTACCTATACCAATACCTGCCACTACCTTTAAAAGGTTAGATAAACTCCTATCCAAATTTATCTGGCAGAGGAAAAGACCTAGAGTAAGGCTCAAAACACTATGTTTGCCAAAGAACAAGGGTGGTCTTGGTCTGCCAAACCTAAGAAACTACTACTGGGCAGCTCAATTACGCATACTTGTGCATTGGATACAAAAGGACCTAGACTCCGGATGGGTACAGATTGAGCAAAACTCAATTCCAAAGACTCCTCTCAGATCCATAATATTCCTGGGGAAAGCATACTGGAAAAAAATTAAGATTGGTAACAAATGGATTACAAATACATTAAAGGTGTGGGAAAGTGTAAGGAAAAAGGGGGGAGGTCCACGATCAATATCTAGGGCCATGCCAATAGCAGACAATACAGAATTCCGGCCAGCTATGGAGGATGGGGGTTTTAAAAAATGGGCGGATTTGGGTCTGGTTACTATCAATCAATTAATGGAAGGAGACTGTTTTAAAACGTTTGCACAGCTACAGCAATGTTTTGATCTACCTTCGAAAGACATGTTTAGATACTTTCAAATAAGACACTATGTAATGACTCACAGTGAGTGGGAAGCAATTAAGAGACGCCAACAAACGTGGAGCGGTACTTTATTAACACAATAGAAAAAAACTTGATGGAAAGAAAGCAGATATCCAATATTTACAACATGTTACAACTAGACGATCCAGGAGACACCACCTATACCCTTAGGGGTCACGCTGGAGCTTTGAACCCGTCGGCGGACAACAAAAGAATTAGAATCCCTCTTAAATGCTCAAAAAGGACATCTTTTCAGAAATCGATAAAAATAGAAAAATGGCCATGGTGCTTTGACATGTAAGGTATACGTCCCCCAACTTGCTAAACCTAATACGACTTGTAAATACGTTTAATTCTTGCTAGATGGTATGATTGTAATAATCTCCATTTGCGATAAGAACTACATTGCGTCACGAAACGCACATACATGGACGTGCGCACACACAAACAGCGCATATGTGTTAATCACTGAGTGATCTAATATGCATATTCTTCAGCACGAGAGGGGGGGGGGGTTGTGTTTCTCACTGTCTGTCGTTGATAATATAATCTGAAGAGGTCCTGCATTATTATTATTATCATTCTCGAGAATACACGGGACCCGACGGAACGTTAATTTATGTATTAAAAGTAGTCTAACATGCTTTTCATCCTCGCCCGTGTATATACCCACGTCGCGCTAAAACAACATAACTACTGTATGGCAGAGACAGAGTGCGTGTGTGTACGAGTTATGAGTTATCTCGCAGTTCATTCAAGCGCGCATCACGGTGATGACAGCTCTCTAGAGTAGAAAGGTGCGCTCACAGGGGCGTAGCTGGAGATTCTGGGCCCCATGACAGAATCAATTTGTGGGCCCCCAATCTATTAAAAAATGTGGGGCCCCCAATCTATAAAAAAATTTGGGGCATTTGCTGGGCCCTTGGAATCATCCTAACCCCCCCCCCCCCAGCTACTCCCCTGCACACACACACACACACACACTCTCTCTCTCTCTCAAACAGAGAAATCAAAAGAAATCAGTACATTACAGAAGGAATTTCTTGTACAGTCTTGTACAGTGGGTGACAATATTGTCACAAGGAAAGATGAAATTACATACCTAGGTTTCATGTCTATCTATATCTCCCTCCCTCCATCTCTCCTCTGTATCTCCCTCTTTCTTTCTCTTCCTCTATATCCCTCTCTCTCCCCCTCTATCTCTTCTTTCTTTCTTTCTTTCTTTCTTTCTTTCTTTCTTTCTTTCTTTCTCTATTATATATCTATCTAAATATCTAAACCTCTGTCTATCTAGTGTGTGTATGCATGGCATCAAATCAAAGTGTGTGTTGCTGTAGGCCTGCCTGTATTGATCAGTCACACTATACCCCCATTCAGCCGTAATTGTTCCCTGCTGGGCCTTTGTTTCATGGTGTGAATTAGTCATTGACATTGACATTGACATCACATTGCATTCTGGGAAGGAGTGTAGTTCCCTTATCATTAGCTGAATTCACTGAATTCTCTTCAGAGGCTCCTGCTGCAAATTGGTAATGACTGTTGTACCAGAATGTTTGATAGGACATTGATTGAAAACTATCGTCTCAATTGATGGCTTATTTTGAAGGTATGAATCTGTAATTTTACATTATGTAACAAAAAAAAAAGAGAATATTCTGAGAAGGTGGAGCTAGAAACTCTAGACCTCAGGGGGTTAAAGAAAAATGGGAGTTGGAAGCTAATGTGATCATAGAAAATGAAGAATGGGAGGACAGCCATTCAAGCAATCATAAAATCACAAATAGCCCAATGTGGAAGGAGTTTGACTGGAAGGTCAAGGTCAGGTACTTTAGGACTCCTCAAGTTCTCTCCGGATTTGCTGGTGGGTCCTCACCACTATGTTGGAGAGGATGTGGAATGATCGGAGATCATACACATATTTTCTGGGACTGTCCAAGGGTGCAGACATTTTGGGTGAATATCAAAAATGAGATTAAAACCATTCTAGATCTTGACTTACCTCTGAATCCATCGTACTATATCTTGGGATGTATACCGAAAGGCACATACTATGGAGATACGTTATACATCTTGAGAGTGATACTGTTAATAGCAAGGAAAATGATAACTATGGCATGGTTACAAAATCAACCACCGACAATCAATCAATGGACCAAGAGACTGAGACAGATGTATACAATGGAAGAAATGACTGCACAATTGCAACTGAAAAAAGATATGTTTATGCAGAGATGGTCACTTGTAACCTTGTACCTGGAGATACACTAGCATGAGTCTGACCCTCCTGACTCCCTCTTTTTTTTTTTGCTAAATTTATTTTTCTATTTATTTTTTCGTTTCTTATCCTACTGTATGTCCTTAAAAAAAATTTAAATCCCCCCCCTGGGTTGTTTATGAGGCGTACTCGGATTATACAGCTTATTTTGATTATGCTGAATACTTTGAAAACAAATTGAATAAGATGGAAGTGCCTGAGTAACAAATGTCATTGACTATGTGAATAAAGTATATTATACTGTATGATAAATGCAATGTGATGTTCATTATGACACAAAATAAAAGAAAGTAAAAAAAAAAGACTGGACTAATGTGCTCTCTCCTTTTGGTTCTAGTTAGCAGAGTTTTGGATTAGCTGAAGCCTCTCTGTGGTTTTCTTAGGGAGACCTGTGAAAAGTGCATTACAGTAGTCTAACCGGCTAGATATGAATGCATGAATTAGCTTCTCAGCATCGTTCTGATTAATAAATGGTCGTACTTTTGCTATATTTCTGAGATGGAAGAACGATGTTTTCGTCACTTTGCTAATATGAGAATTGAAGTTCAGTTCTGAATCTATGATAACCCCGAGACTAGTGACCTCAGATTTGATCCAAGGGGTTAGTCCCCCCAGGTTCTTTATTAATGTTTCTTTTTTAGTTTTGGAGCCAATAATTAGAATTTCAGTTTTGTTCTCGTTTAGTTTCAGGAAGTTCTTACTCATCCATTTATTTATTGCCAGTAAGCAGTCTGTAATGGAGCTAATCGCTGTATCATTTGGTTCAGCAGATATGTACAGTTGTGTATCATCCGCATAGCTATGGAAATCTACATTATGTTCTCTGATGATATCACCCAGCGGTAACATGTAAAGGGAGAAGAGTAAAGGACCTAAGCAACTCCCTTGTGCAACTCCATAGTTGTTGTCGTATATATCAGACATGTGATCTCCTAGTTCAACATAGAATTTCCTCCCTCTGATGTATGTTTTAAACCAGCCTAGCACATGTTCTGAGAAACCGACATGGTTTTCAAGACGATCGATTAGAATATCGTGATCGATTGTATCAAATGCTGCACTGAGATCTAGCAGGATAAGGATGGAGATATTATTCTCGTCAGAGTTTAGTCTGAGGTCACTGATTATTTTGGTGAGGGCAGTTTCAGTGCTATGATATTTGCTGAATCCCGACTGAAATTCTTCTAAGATGTTGTTTTCTTCAAGAAAGGAATTTATTTGAACTGAAACTATCTTTTCAAGTACTTTACTAATGAATGGTAGGTTGGATATTGAACGATAATTTGCCATTTCATTACTATCCAAGTTAGGTTTTTTTAGTAATGGCTTTACAACTGCTGTTTTAAAGGCATATGGGAAAATACCAGTCCTAAGGGAAGTGTTTATGATATCTAGCACAGGGCTTGAAACACTATTAAACACCCGTTTGAAGAAAGCTGTAGGTATAGGGTCAATGTCTGAGGTGGAGGAGTTACATTCTGAGACAGTTTTGCAGAGTACATCTAATGTGATGCATGTGAAACTTCTCATGGTTACATTGCGCGGTTTGCCGCAATCAGCTTTATTTCCATCATGAGTAATGCTGGCCCTGATCAAGGTTATTTTGTTGTTAAAGAATAGTGCAAGTTCTTCACACTTAACCGTTGATGACTGAGGAGGTGTAGGGGCAGTGTTGAGTAGTACATTAATAGTGGAAAAAAAGGATTCTGGAGTTTCCAGCATTTTCTGTAATGATTTTAGAGAAGTAATCTTTCCTTGCTAAGCGGATGGTTTTATTATAAGCAGTTAAAGCATCTTTGTATATATCACAGCATATGGTGGTTTTTGTTTTTCTCCATTTTCGCTCCGCTGCACGACATTTCCTTTTTTCTTTGTTGACCGTATTATAGTTCAACCAGGGCGAGGCTCTAGTTTTCTTCTTTTTCGTTTTCAATGGGGCGACAGAATTTAATATAGATGACATTGCATCATTGAGATTTTCTACCATTTCATTTAGAGAGCCGTCATGATTGTGTGATTCATGTAGTCTGATAAGATCAATGAACTTTGATTCAGCCTTGTCGTTTAGGAGTCTCTTTTGAACTATGATTTCTTTTTTTGTTTTAGTAAGTATTAGTATGAACGACCAGCCAAGCCGGAAGCAACGCCGAGAGCTGGGCTCAAACCCAGCATCTCCTGCGTTAGTGGCGAGCGCCTTGCCCACTGCGCCACTTAGCCGCCAGATTTATGCCCTTTGAAAAATAAAAGCAGATCAGGTCAATTTGTTGAAGGTTTTGATTGAGTGTGCTGTATATCTTTGCCCTGCATGGAATGTTTATGGAGTGGTTACCATGGTTACCTGCTGTCTTGCTGGAAGAAAGATTCTAAACATTCTGTGAGAAGTTGACAGTTGGTAACATTCAAAACCATTCAAACAGTTCTTATTCTTATTTCTGATGTCTGGAAGAATATGTGAGTGTCTTGTGAGAAATGCTTCCAAACCCTGTTGAACTGTATTACAGTTGCAAACTAATTCTACAGGTTGGTGTTAATTTCTCAAAAACAACAAATAATCTGAATGCCATAGGAAAGGGCTTGATTAGTGATCACTAGGATGCTCTCCTGACCCTTCCCAGAAATAGCTTTGTAATCAAAAGGCCTCACTATCACACAGACTGAACTGTTGTTTCTGTGAGTGGAGGCAACTTTCTCTGAGAAAACAGGAAAGCAGCTCAGCGTTGAGGGAAACGTGAATAAGAGCAGCACGGTGAAAACAAGCTGCTGAACCTCAGCCTCTCAGTCAAACATCAGCCACAACACCTGATTACTTCAGGTAGGGCTGGGCGATACGGCCTCTAAATGATATCACGATATTTTTTGGCTATGTCACGATACACAATGTACATCACGATATTTTGACATTTCCTCTAAAGCCCTTAAAAATGCTTGATTTAACCCTTTGAAGCATACAGTCACGCCAACATGACGATTAAAATAGTCCCTGCAACATATGTCTGCATTAAACCATGAAGATGCTTTCAAAAATAATTTAATTAAACATTTCTAAAAATCTAAAAGAGTAGTTTACTGACCAGAAAAATGTTTATTAACATCTAAGTGTAATGCTTGGTGTGCTATTGAAGATGAGAGCACAGTTAGCAGACAAGGGAGAATGAACGTAGGCAGAGACGAGGAGCGATGCTTGAAGAAGGGTGTTTACTTCTTATCCAATGTGAATACAAAACAACACTACTGATAACACAACAACGGAAAACAAGAAAACGACAGAAGTATACAGGACTCACTAGACATCAACGGGGAAGGCAGGCACGACACGGGGAACACACAGGATACTGGAGGAATGTCGCCACAAGGAAGTGAGGAACAAACAGACACCTAAATACCAACACTAATTAATAACGATCAACACCTGGCAGGGCCAGGCCAAAACACAGAATCACAAACACAACCTAGACACAAAAGCACTGACACACTAAACACAACTAGACACTAAGGCAATGACACACAACAACTCAACAGGGGTGTAACATCAAACACAGACAGGGATGGCCCAGCATAACATAATATTACAAATCAAATCAATAATGTGCAACCAACACAAAATGGCTGACCGCACCATCGGGCTTAGGTCACCAGAGGGAGCAATGTCAGGAGGAGAGCACTGTCCAATGTTATTCTCCTGCCGGTCAGCAGGACCGGCCCTTGGGTCGTAACACTAAGACAATTTATATAAATACTCTTGGGTGCCTAAGACTTTTGCTCAGTACTGTTTTCTATCCACTTTAGCCAAAAATACACACACACTACTGTGAGAAAATAATAATCTTGTAACCGAGGAATGGTCCGCCTATACTTTTAATATATAGTAATATAAAATCACGGGAGACTTGATAGCTTAGACTTATGATTTTTATTATCAGCAATGTTATAACATCCTACTGGTAAACAAAACACTGTAAAGGTGTGTGTGCATCATCATCATATATATATTTACTTTTTAATTGCATGAAACATTATGAAGTATTTTCTTATACCGCTTTTCCATGGTCTGCACAGTACCTACTCGACTCGGTAGTACCCCCCATAGATATATATAAAGACGGTACCCCCCGTCAGTGTAGCTGGGGCGCCGTGACGTCATCTTCAACGCGACACACAGAGGATTTTGACGCTAGCTATCAAGCTACTGTATGAATCCAGTGCCTTATTAGCTTTTTTACGCTAGCCGCACTGCTAACGGTTAGAACGCAAGGCTACTACCAGTTCATCCACCTCAGCGCCTCTATATTCCATTGCCATTTCTGAATAAAACACGTAGGGCTAACGTTTAAACTCGCAAAGCTCTCTCTACTTCTCTCACGCTCTCGTATCCCGTTCCCTGTTTCCTCCAAACAAACCTGTAGCACCGCCTCTCTGGGTGTGTGTGTGTGTGCGCACGTGCGTGTATAGGCGTGTACATGGCGTAAGTTGGGGTGAGTCTGTGTGAATTTTTTTTCTTTGAGAGGGAGAGACGAGAGAGTAAAGGCAAGC
Source organism: Notolepis coatsorum (assembly GCF_963971535.1). Classification (NCBI taxonomy): domain Eukaryota; kingdom Metazoa; phylum Chordata; class Actinopteri; order Aulopiformes; family Paralepididae; genus Notolepis; species Notolepis coatsorum. The sequence continues at coordinate 82,342,485 of NC_140182.1, read as the reverse complement.
GCTGCACCAAAGTAAGTCATCTCAACCGCGTGGCTTATAAACTGATGTGAGGGATTGTGAGGAACATCACGATGTCCACGATACGTTTAAAAAGTGTATAGTTTATGGACTGTACCCGATATTTATTTAATATCGTCATATCGCCTACCCCTTCAGGAACCGATTTTATCTGAAAGAGCTTCCCATAACCTTCTGACAAACTTCCTGAGAAACATCCGCCTGGCCCCAGACTTCAGGAACAGCTGGTGACCAGACAGACACTGATAGAATCCCTTCCTCAGTCTCCTCTAACATGTATTTACCACCTTCCTCTGCACGAGGCCACAGATGGGTTTTATGTAACACTTAAAAGGACAATTATGTGGGTAATTCGAAAGTAAACGCACGCATTTCAGCGTATATATATATTAAATCCACTCACCATTTGATGTTACTTCTTTACGAGGAAATAGTGTCCCAGTCCCTTCAGATCACTTGTAAATAAAATCCATCTTTCGATATTTCGTTCAATGTTGCAAATCCAGAAATGCAAACAGCAGTTTTTTGTGAAACATTCCATTTTCGGGACTGTAGAAACTGGTCACCCAAGTGATTCAAGTCAACACAAAAGCATTGCCAAAGCAGTGAGAAAGCAGTAAAGCACTCACTCGACCGATCTCATCTTCCGTTGAATAGTCCGACTCGAGACACGTGCATTAATCCCATTCCCATGGAAAGTGTAAACAATAGCCATGACGCCGTGCATCGTACGAGGAAACCTGCTGCTAAGTGCTAAGCTAGGAGTTTGCTAAACTAGTAGCTAGCTAGCTGACCAGACGGTTCTGGCTACAACTAGCCGCGTTAGCGACCGCCACCACAGTATAACAAAATATATAAAAACACGATGTAGATGCACATTGCACAATAGGCTACAATTGAACAATAAAGATCAAAAGATGAATTAATTATTATATTAGACTAATCTCTTTTTCTTTTCTCAAATGTCACAGCAGTGTGTTACTGTACAGCCGTAGAACTTGATGACATCATCACAGTCACGCAGCTCTTCTCTAGTTGACTGTCAGAACGTTGAGGGCTGTCAATCATTCAAACACCGTTCGTGAGTGGCACGCGCAAAACTGCACGGGCCAGGCTTAGATGACATTTTTGAAGCTCAAATAGCTATTTTGATTGGATTATTATAAACCTGGTACTCGCCCAGTGAAGCTGAATCTCATGAATGATTGACAGATACATTTACATTTAGTCATTTAGCTGACGCTTTTATCCAAAGCGACTTACAAGTTATGTACGACAAGTCATCAGGAAGGGCACAACTCTATCAGCTGAGTAACAATGTTCATCAAAGTGTTGAGTGCTACAGTGTAGGTTAGTTTATTAGGACAAGTGCATGACAGTAAGGTTAGTTAGGGTTAGATATATATATATATATATTTATTATTATTATTATTATAATTATTATTATTATTATTATTATTATTATTATTATTATTATTATTATTATTATTATTATTATTATTATTATTATTATTATTATTATTATTATTATTATTATTATTATTATTATTATATATATATTTTTTCAGATAATGGTTGAAGAAGTGCGTCTTTAGTCGACGGCGAAAGATTGGACGGGTTTCGGCTGTCCTAACTGGGGTGGGTAGTTCATTCCACCATTGTGGGGAAAGGACTGAGAATAGGCGACTTCTCTTTGATGACCCTCCTGGAGCTTGGATAGGAGTAGGTCTGAGGCGGCCAGAAGATGCAGAGCGTAGGGGTCTTGAGGATGTGTAGTTAGAGACCATTGACCGGAGGTAGGCGGGAGCGGTTCCCTTTGCCGCATGGTATGCTAGGTCGAGGGCCTTGAAGCGGATTCGTGCAGCAATGGGGAGCCAGTGCAGGTCCCTAAGAAGTGGGGTGGCATGGGCAGACTTTGGTAGGTTTGAGATCAGGCGGGCCGCTGCGTTCTGAATGAGTTGAAGAGGCTTGGTGGCAGTGGCCGGGAGGCCAGCGAGCAGTGCGTTGCAGTAGTCGAGGCGGGAGATGACTGTTGATTGGACGAGGAGTTGGGTGGCTTCTTTTGTCAGGAAGGGGCGGATCCTTCTGACGTTGCTCAGGAGGAATCTGCAGGTTCTGGTTGTCGCTGTGATGTGAGCAGAGAAGTTCAACTGGTCGTCGAGGACAACACCAAGGTTCTTGGCGGTCGGGGACGCGGTCACAGCTGCATTCTCGACTGTGATGGAAAGGTCGGTCAGGGGGGAGGATTTGGCCGGCAGGTGGAGGAATTCTGTTTTGCTTAGGTTCAGTTTGAGGTGGTTGGTCGTCATCCAGGCGGAGATGTCAGACAGACAGGCCAAGATCCGCTCAGAGACGTGGATATCTGAGGGAGGGAAGGAGAGGAAGAGTTGAGTATTGTCGGCATAACAATGATACGAGAAGCCATGAGATGTGATAATGTTACCCAGTGATTTAATGTAGAGGGAGAAGAGAAGGGGTCCTAGAACCGAGCCCTGGGGGACACCCGTCAGCAGGGTGCGGCTGGCCGACAGGGTCCCTCTCCATGACACTTGGTAGGAGCGGTCATTGAGGTATGATGTCAGCCATGTCAGCGCAGAGCCAGCCACTCCCATTCCTGCGAGGGCCGCGAGGAGGATCTGATGGTTGACTGTGTGGAAGGCTGCAAATAGATCTAGGAGAATCAGGACAGAGGAGAGGCCTTTCGCTTTTGCTAAGTGAAGTGCCTCTGTGACCGCAATGAGGGCCGTTTCTGTGGAGTGGCCAGTCCGGAAGCCAGACTGATTAGGGTCTAGGAGGTCATTCTGTAAGAGATAAGCAGTAAGTTGGTTGGATACAGCACGTTCAAGTGTTTTAGAAAGGAAGGAGCGAAGAGAGACAGGACGATAGTTGCCTATGACGGTGGGGTTTAGGGTTGATTTTTTTATGAGCGGCGTGACTCTGGCTTGTTTTAGGGAGGTGGAGACCACCCCCGAGTTGAGTGAGGAGTTGATGGTTGCAGTTAGGAATGGGAGGATGTCTGGTGCTATGGTCTGGAGGAGTGGGGAGGGTAGCTGGTCCAGCTGGCATGTAGTTGGACGGTTCGACGTTACCAGTGTCAGGGTCTCGGCTTCTGTAATGGGAGAGAAAGATGACAGAGTGAAGGATGAGGTTCTCGATTTAGCATTTGGAATGGGTGGGGGTTGGGAGAAGGAGCTGCAGATGTTCTCCACTTTTTCCTCAAAGAAGATCGCGAAGTCTTCGGCAGAGAAAGATGAGGGAGGAGGGGGTGGGGGGGGGGAGTGAGGAGGGAGGACATGGTAGCATGCAGTTTGCGAAGATGTGTCGATGTCAGAAGTGAGGCGTGACTTTCTATACTTCCTCTCAGCCACTCTCAGGACCTGTCTTTGTTCTCTCACTGGATCTGTCAGCAATGGACTGGGTGGGGAACGGCGGGCAGGTTTCTCAACGAGGGGACAGAGCTTGTCGAAGGAGGTTGCAAGGGCTGAGAGGAGGGTGGAGGTTGCCATCTCTGTGGGGAGAGCAGAGAAGGTGTCACTCAAAGGTAGAGCGGATAGTATGTCAGAGGAGAGGGTGGAGGGGGATAGGGAGGGCAGGTTGCGTCTGAGTGAGACAGTTTGAGTTGGGATGCAGACCTTTCGGTTAAGCATGAGAGTTAGTGAGAAGGATATGAAGGAATGGTCAGATACATGTAGGGGAGTTACCGTGGTGTTAATCATGCTGGAGTTACGGGAAAATATGAAAATATTGCCTGCTTTGTGGGTGGGAGGCATGGCAGTGGGAGTCAGGTCAACGATTGTAGGAGGGAGACCACTATGACCGACTGAGATGAGTCAGGCAGGTTGAAGTCGCCGAATAGAAGGAGAGGGGTACCATCTTCCGGTAAGGAGCTTAGAAGCATGTCCAGCTTGTCTGTGAAGTGATCGAGCGGACCTGGAGGGCGATAGAGTGTAACAATGGTGAGATTGAAAGGATTAGAGACAGATACTGCGTGATATTTGAGAGAGGAGAGTGACAGTTCTGGGAGTGGTGTTAAGTTTGTAGCCCATGAAAGAGATGTCATGAGGCCAGTGCCTCCACCCCGTCTGGAAGGTTGAGGTGTGTGAGTGAAGTTATAGTTTGTAGATAATGCTCCAGGTGTTGATGAGTTATTGGTGGTTATCCAGGTCTCAGTTAGAGCCAGGAGCTGCAGACTATGGGCATAGGCAGTAATGAAGTCAGCTTTCTTGACTGCAGATACACAGTGAAATGTGAAATGTCTGTCACAAATAAATAAATAAAAATAAATATGTTTTATGTTATAATTGTTTGTAAAGAAAAATAATGCTGTCTATTACTAGTGAAGCACTGCCTCACCAGTAGTTATACAATAACCTCCACTTAGTTATATGCAGTTATATGCAGATGTATAAGTAGGTATATAGGAGGATTATGATATGACAGATATGGATATATATATATATGCAGTAAATATAAATGCATATATACAGTATATACAGCACTATTGTACATGCTATCATACAGAGTTATATGGGTAGACTATAGTACGAGGTAGGATCGCTCTACCCCTCTTCCAAGTCATCCTGCAGCTCGTCTTCCCTCTTTTATTTTTTTTGTACAGTGTGAGAAACACTAACAGACGCCAGCGGAGTGGCTTGTTGTCTTGAGGAGTCAGTCAGGCCATCCTCTCCTGCAGCCTCCTCCCTCCTGTCACACGATACGCATCACAAAAGGCTGCTTCAACCGGACAGTTGACAAGAAACCCACATCCATTTTGAATATGGAACAATGAAAACCTTGCAATGCCACGTGCCCGAGGCTCCTGATTCATCCAGGAGGAGAGCGTGCCCAGTGCAATACCTCTGTGAGCCCACGCCCCTGGAGCCAGCGCTATGCCATGGTACCTCAATGCACAAAGAGCGTCTCCAAGATCAATATCAGGAGGAACTGCAAGCGCCAGGGGGACCAAAGAAGCCATTGCTGGCCTCCCTGGGATGGAGGCTCCAAAGCTAACTACCCCCTTCTTCCTTTAGTCATGCACACGAGAAACCGAATCGGTTACCAATTTCTGCGCTAGGTTATATCACAGGTTCAGGATTAGTTTCGTTGGCCTTTCCTCCTCCCCCTGGTAGAGTTCCTACATGCCAACACCACTTTCACTGATAGAGAGAGGGAGCCAGATGTTACGTGTGGGGTGTGTGTGTGTACCCTGATCAAGTTCAAGTTCAAGTTCTTTAATAGTTGTCATACAGAAGTACAGAATACTTTCATACAAAATGCTTCTTACTGTTACGCTCCAGAGACTGTGCTAGACAAGATAGTATCAAATAACATAATAACATAATATAGCATGAATTTAGAAGAAGAATGAGGTCACAGTTGTTCGGTATAGACATATGTACAATGTTCTGAGTTACCATATAATATACAATACACAATACTATGCAGTGTACTAATGTACAGTACTATCTAGTGCAAAGCAGAAATGGGATGAGGTACAATTTTAGGTACAATTTACAGTAAGGTGTACGAGTTGTAGTGCAATCCTTCATCCATAAATATAAAGTGTGGGGAGTGGGTGCTACAGTGTGTTTGTTTAAAGTGGGTGTGTGCTATAAAGTGTGTGTAGTGGGTGCTACAGTGTGTTTGTTTAAAGTGAGTGTGTGCGTGTGGATGTGTGTGCTATGTGTGTTTGGTGGTTGTTGTTGTGTAGTGTTCATTCATTGTTCGTTTAGCAGCCTGATGGCCTGGGGATAGAAGCTACTTCTGAGTCTTTCTGTGCTCGCCTTGAGACTCCTGTGTCGCTTGCCTGACGGCAGCAGTTCAAAGAGGCAGTTGTTCGGGTGGCTCGAGTCCTTAATAATTCTCTTAGCCTTCCCCTTGCAACGCTTGTTGTAAATGTTCTGGAGAGTGGGGAGCCCCCCTCCAATTGTGCGTTCGGCTGAACGTGTCACTCTTTGTAGTCTGCTTTGGTCTTTTGCAGTGCTATTCCCAAACCAGGAGGTGATGTTGCCGGTCAAGATGCTCTCTATTGTACATGAGTAGAAGTTCTTAAGGATCTTCTGGCTGACTTGGAACTTCCTTAGGCGCCTGAGGAAGTAGAGGCGTTGTCGTGCCTTCTTCACCACACTGTTAATGTGTATGGTCCATTTCAAGTCCTCGGATATGTGGGCTCCGAGGTACTTGAAGCTGTTGACTCTCTCAACCGGTGCCCCGTCGATGCTGAGGGGGCTGTAGTCCTTGACCCCCGACCTCCTGAAGTCCACAATCATCTCCTTTGTTTTGCTGACGTTCAGGGAGAGGCTGTTTTCCTGGCACCATCCCGCCAGGACCTTGACCTCTTCCAGGTAGGCCCTCTCGTCGTTGGCAGAGATCAGGCCCACCACCACTGTGTCGTCAGCAAATTTGACGATTGTATTGCTACTCCGCTGAGCCACACAGTCGTGTGTGTACAGGGAGTAGAGGAGGGGACTCAGAACACAGCCCTGGGGGGCCCCTATGTTGAGGGTGATGGATGAGGAGGTGCAGTTGCCTGCTCTCACCACCTGGGGTCTGCCAGTCAGGAAGTCCAAGACCCACTGGCAGAGGTCATAGCCCAAGCCCAGGTCCCTGAGCTTGGCTATGAGTATGGAGGGGACTATGGTATTGAATGCCGAGCTGTAGTCGATGAATAGCATTCTCACATAGTTCCCCTGCCTCTTGTCCAGGTGTGATGCTGCTGTGTGCAGCACATGGGATATGGCGTCCTCCGTGGACCTGTTGGGGCGGTATGCAAATTGCAGGGGGTCCATGTTGATGGGGAGGGAGGAGCAGATGTAGCCCTTTACTAGCTTCTCAAAGCACTTCATGGCTATGGAGGTGAGAGCTACAGGGCGGTAGTCGTTGAGGCAAGCAGGCTTGGATTTTTTGGGTACAGGGATAATAGTGGACTTCTTCAGGCAGGTGGGGATGACAGCCTGTTCTAAGGACAGGTTAAATATGTCAGTGAATACTGGGGCCAGTTGGTCGGCACAGACTTTTAGGACGCGGCCGGGGATGCCGTCCGGACCTGCTGCCTTCCTGATATTCACTTTTTTAAAGGTCCGCCTCACCTCATGCTCTGTTACCCTGAACACTGCGCCTCCATCAGCAGCCGACCCCCCCCCCCCCATTGCCGAGGCTTGTGAGCTGGTGTTGTTATTACCAGCATCAAACCTCGCATAGAAGGTATTGAGGTCGTTTGCTAAGGAGATGTCATTGTTCAGTTTGAGGGAGGCGCCTTTGTAGTCTGTCATCGTTTTGAGCCCCTGCCACATAGCTCTAGAGTCAGCTTGTTCAAACTGGAGTTCAATTTTATCCCTGTAGCGCCGTTTGGCCTCTGACACTGTCCTCCTTACGTTGTGTTGCGCCACCTTGTGGTCATTCATGTTGCCTGCCACTAGGCCGTCATTGTATGCTTTGGTGCGCTCTCTCAGGGCTTCACGGACGGATTTGTCTACCCAGGGTTTTTGATTTGATCAGGTGTTCCCAGTGTGATGTGTAATGTCTAGTTGTAGTTCCCTGTCCTGGTCTTGTAGTTCCTTATCGTTTCCCTCCCAGGTGTGTCTTGTCTCGTCATCCCCTCGTGTATAACTGTTCTGTTCTCCCCTGTGTGAGATGTTGATCCTGGTTGTACAGTCTTGTGTTTTGTTTGTCGTTATTTTATGTTATGTTTTGGTTACAAACCCATGGTAAATATAATTAAATATCTTTTTTGGTTACTTTGGCTACCGTTTCCTAATTATGTTACATTGACAAGACGACGAGCACTCCTTCAGTCAATGGTAACGTAATACCAGAGAATAATTAAAGGGGGCGCTGTGTGTGTGCGCGCATTTGAGTGTGGGTGTGTATGAGAGAGAGAGAGAGAGAGAGAGAGAGAGAGATAGAGAGAGAGAGACAGACAGAGACAGAGACAGAGGGAGAGAGACAGATACAGAGAGAGAGTGTGTGAGAGAGAGAGAGTGTGAGAGAGAGAGAGAGAGAGAGAGGGTGAGAGAGAGACAAAGAGAGAGAAAGACTGTCAGAGAGAGTGAATGAGAGAGGGGGGAAAGAGAGAGTGTGAGAGAAAAAGACAGAGAGAGGGTGAGAGAGAGAAATGTTACATTGACAAGACGACAAGCACTCCTTCAGTCAATGGTAACGTAATACCAGAGAATAATTAATAATTAATTAACTTTAATCGCCGGAAACGCCGAAACTCGTCATTGCCCGCCATGCTCATTCTGCCGAAGACGCCGTAACACGTCTTTGATATCAATATTTCAAAAATCTGTGATCGAAATCATATTTCTCTCCCGGGGACCTGATATATACTGCTGAGCTCCACTCAACTCTCTAACGGTTCAAGAGCGCCATCTGGTGGCCGATCGGCAGATCTCCCAACAGGAAGTCATGTGGATGAAGTGGTGCTCACCCATATTTCGTCCGGGCACTCGCTATCATTAGCAGGACTCCATCTTGACACAGTGAACACCGATCGGTGCACATAACTCGATAAACAACATGATTTGGACGTATATACTATTATACAACCTGGAAATGGATCGGATATTTCGACATCCCATAATAGAAAAAATTCTATTCCACGCTCATCCCCCAACGGCGCGAGGAAGATACGGTGATGATCATATGACCCACACTAGATGAATGATATAACGTTGCCCACGAAATTATAAACGACCCTCCGCCCATCCGGTCAACATCAGATCATACGTAGTAACTTCTAGAAGTACCTCCAGTTGAAATTTTTTATCTGGCACCGATCGCTACCAAACTGTATTTCATCATCAATATAATGCATTTGGGGCTATAGATCAAGTTCTGGAGAAAGCTGCAGAAAACGATAAAAACATACTTATACTTTAGACCGTATTTTAGTATGAATATCTGAATGAAAAAGTATAACGTTGCTACACCCTGAACAATAGATATAGGACATTGAATGGGCCATAATAATGTCAATTTAGCAATACAATTTAAAAAGTTATAGCCCTGCAAAGAAGGGGAACTTCTCCATAGACAAATAGAGCTGGCGTGGGATGGTAAATTATGAATTTAACCATGGCGATCAAAGTGTTAAAGGGACGCTGTGTGTGTGTGCGCATTTGAGTGTGGGTGTGTATGAGAGAGACAGACAGAGAGACAGAGAGAGAGAGACAGAGACAGAGACAGAGAGAGAGAGTGTGAGAAAGAGAGATAGAGGGTGAGAGAGAGAGAGAGACTGTCAGAGAGAGTGAGTGAGAGAGGAGGGAAAGAGAGAGTGTGAGAGAGAAAGACAGAGAGAGGGTGAGAGAGATAAATGTTACATTGACAAGACGACAATCACTCCTTCAGTCAATGGTAACGTAATACCAGAGAATAATTAAAGGGGGCGCTGTGTGTGTGCGCGCATTTGAGTGTGGGTGTGTATGAGAGAGAGAGAGAGAGAGAGAGAGAGAGAGAGAGAGAGAGAGAGAGAGAGAGAGGGAGAGATAGAGAGAGAGACAGACAGAGAGACAGAGGCAGAGACAGAGGGAGAGAGACAGAGACAGAGAGAGAGTGTGTGAGAGAGAGAGAGTGTGAGAAAGAGAGAGAGAGGGTGAGAGAGAAAGAGAAAGACTGTCAGAGAGAGTGAGTGAGAGAGGGGGTGAGAGAGGGGGAAAGAGAGAGTGTGAGAGAGAAAGACAGAGAGAGGGTGAGAGAGAGAGAAAGAGTGAGAGTCTCTGGTGCTCAGACTTGGAGCAGCAGTCTCTTTCTCAGTGGTGACACAGACAGTGTGACAGGGTTCCTCTCTGCACCAGGTTAACAGGTTCACAGCGTATCGGAGGCAGCAGCAGCTCTGGATACAGCAGCCCCGCGGGGCACGGACTTGGCAGCGGTCGTGGCTTTCCATGTTCTTTTTGCAGAGCAGTCGAGCCTCCCCCAGGATAACAGAGAACTCCCCAGACACCTGTGCTCACAGGGAAGATAAGAGAGTGGCTGGATTAGATTAGATAAAAATGTATTGTCATCATACAGCACAAGTACAGTACAACGAAAAAGACATTATACCCAACCAGGGTGCAAATGTAACAGTAAAGTGCAATATACAATGTACAAGTGATTAAACGGGGAATTAAATAGAGTAGGTAAGAGATATGTACAGATATAGTATCTACAGAATGTGTAAAATGTGTTATTTGTACAGACGGATGTGAATATATATATATATACAGTATTTACGGTAAGAATAAATAAATATATATATATATACAGTACAGTATATACTGTACAGCACTATTGTACATGCTATCATACAGAGTTATATGGGTAGACTATAGCATGAGGTAGGTAGTTGTGATTATTATGATTACTATGCTTACAGTGTAGGGCAGTCGTAGACAGTGAAAGCAGTAGGTAGGTACAGTATAAATTGAGTATAGGCAACAGAGTTCAAAGCTCGTACTGTATGGGTAACAGATCCTAGAGGGTATATAGGCAATGGAGTTTATATGGTATGGGGGGGGGGGGTATTCCCCAGAGCATCGTTCCCCCCCCCCTCTGTGCCTGTGCACTGTACCTGTTGTAGGTTGTTTATTATTATTATTATTATTATTATTATTATTATTATTATTATTATTATTATTATTATTATTATTATTATTATTATAGTGATGATTATGAACTCTTCTCCAAACAGAAGTTTCAAAGTGCTTAACATACATGTGCTCTGTACCTACATCATAGCACTATTACTCAGTTTAATCACCTGTACATTGTATATTACTATTGCACTTTACTGTTACATTTGCACTCTGGTTTGATGCCATACTTCTCTTTGTTGTACTGTACTCAATTTGAATCTAATCTTTTTTTTTTTATCCACTTTTTCTCCCATTTTCTATATTTTTCTCCCATCCCAATTTCGTATCATCCAATTCAACCCTGTCACGAACGCTGTTTCTTGCCTCCCACAAGCCGGCTGCAATGTGGACTAAGTCATACATAGCACAAGTCCCCTCCGGTACTTGAGGTAACAGCAGTCGCATCTTTTCACCTGCGCAGCTCGATCTCTCAGTGGCGAGGAGTAACGCGTTGGAGGCTCACGCTGCCCCCGACACTTCCTGATTCTACTGCGCAGGCGCACCAACCGACCTGTAGGAGTCGCTGTCCACAACGCCCGATCCCCACCCATCAGTTTCCCACCCCCTAATACGGCCAATGTGTATTAGTACGGACGACCAGCTAAACTAAAAGCAAATGTGGAGCGCTGGGCTCGAACAGGCAAGCCCAGCGTCTCCAGATTTCGTGGCGAGCGCCTTGCCCACTACGCCACGTAGCCGCCCCCAATTTGAATCTAATCTAACGGCAAACAAATAAAAATAAAAGACAGACAGTTACAGTATACGATCAAACAAGTGCATAACATCAGATACAACGTGTTTCCAACAGACGGAACATGAATGCAACTGGACAGTATTTTGGACGAGGCACTTAACCTCCAGTCTGCTCCAGCGGCAGGGGAAGGTGGAGAGAGGGCATGTTTTGAAACACAACCGCTTGTGTCATCAGCTCCAGACTTTTACTGCAGCGAGAGACGCTAGTCTTCAAATGTGTACCAGTTTGTGTGTGTGTGTGTGTGTTGAAGTTGAAGTTGAACCTTTAGATTAGATTCGATTACATTCAGATGTATTGTCATCATACAGCACACAAGTACAGTACAACGAAAATAAGTCTGGCATCCAACCAAAGTGCAAATGTAACAGTAAAGTGCAATAGTAATATACAATGCACAGGTGATTAAACTGGGTTTAAGATATATAAATGAGTACTACTGAGTAATAGTGCTAATCAGATGTATGTACAGCGTTTTAGTATTAATATGTACAGTGTTACAGGTATAAAGACACTATTGATTGACTATTGAAGTGATTGATTGGTTGATTGATTGATTGATTGAAAACTTTATTAACAGATTGCAGAATGGGTACAATACAGTACGGCTCAATACACACAATTGTTAAGGGGATGCAGACCAGAGAAAGACTTTCGTCTTGTTTACATCAGGGTCCCCCATTTTCAATTCATAATGACATTTATGACATACACAACATACAGATATACAGATATATATCATGACATTTATGACATACAGGTAGTACTGTTACATTTGTGACATACAAGATATGCAAATATACAGTACTGTTTTTTTTTGATCAAATTTTTTTATTGACATTCTCACGAAACAAGACAACACATTAACCACAATCACAATACATAGAACTTCACAAGAAAATAACAAAAACAATAATAATAATGACTAACAATTATACAGACAAGAGAAAAGAAACCAGAGTTCAACCTACTAAATTAATTCCAAGGGGTACTATCTAATAAATGGTCTTTCCCAGTGTTCAGTCCCGATTCCCGGCCGTGTGACCCCATATTAATAAAACGTACATCTCCAACCCACCACAAGGACCATTTTTTGGGGGAACACGACCTGAAAACAGAGCAATGAACCTTCATGAAAAAACAAACAAATATACAGTACTGTTAAACAGAGATCCTAACCGAAAATATATACATAATATGTTGTGGCATAATTGCCAAATGTGTTTAGTCCCTTGTTTGTGCTGAATCTGGGTTGAACATGATTTGTGGAACTCCCTCTGGTGTTGTGGTCGTGGTATTCACTGACCGTTGGGAAGTATTTCGACATGTACATGGGTACCTTAGTGCTGTAGTGTATTTTGTAGACCAGGCCCATTGCAAGTTGCTGTACTTTGTCGTCTACTCTAAGCCATCCTAGGTTGTCAAAATGGGCAGGGGTGAGGTGGGTTTTAGGAGTAAGGTCAAGCAGTAGTCTGACCAGTTTGTTTTGTGATGTTTGTAATTTTGTTTTTAGTGCCTTTGAGGTGCTTTGGTACCATGAGGTGCAAGCAGAGTCGTAGTACCCTTGAATGAGTGCTCCTGCCAGAGTCTTCAGGGTATTCTTGTTTACCAGAGAGGAGATCCGGTACAAGAATCTAGTTCGTTGGTTGAATTTTTTTATTACATTGGATGCCATTTTGTCACAGGAAAGATTTGCCTCTAGGATGGAACCCACTCAGGTATGTAATTTCATCTTTCCTTGTGACAATATTGTCACCCACTGTAACCGAGAAGCCGTTGGTCTTGCTGCTCTTCTCTGTTTTACCCAGGTGTAATGATAGTTTGTTATCAGCGAGCCAGGTGCAGATTCTGCCGAGTTCTGAGCTGAGGGTTTTTTCAACCTGTAACTTGTTCTTGTCAGAGACCAGCAGGGCTGAGTCGTCCACGAACAGGAACAAGTTGCAGTCACAAGCTGACGACATGTAATTTGCATAAATTAGGAACAGTAACGGTCCTAGTATGCTTCCTTGTGGAACACCACAGCTCACTGGGATGGGGGGGGGATAGAGTACCATTTACCTCCAAGTTTACCTCTGTTCTCTTCCCTCCAGGTAGGATTGCATCCAGCTCACTGATAAACTATCAGAACCAATTGCTTTTAGCTTGTCAATCAGAATGGAGTGATTGACAGTGTCGAAGGCCTTTTGTAGGTCCAGCATGACCATGCTGCAGTATTTGCCTGCGTCCACCTCTTGTTTGATGTGGTCGTTCAAATAGAGAAGGCATGTGACAGTGGAGTGGGATGTTCTGAAGCCAGATTGGAATTAATAGATTCGATTTTTTTCCGCTAGGTACTTTTCGACCTGTTCGTAGAAAATGTTTTCCATTAAATGGAGGTAAGAATAGAAACAGGGCGGTAGTTGCCTGGGTCTAATTTGCGGCCTTTTTTGTGCAGGGGGGGTCACTCTCGCCATTTTTAAGCCTTTGGGTACGTGTCCCTGTTTTATGGAGAGGTTTATTATGTGTGTGATGACTGGGGTGATGGCGGCTGCTGAGTCTCTTGGAGGGCGCTCAGTTTTTGAGTACCTCATCTGTTGTTACCATTTCATGTTTGAAGTTGTCTTTGCGGACCCCCAGGTTTTTGTAGTAGGCTAGGATGTGTTCTACCCCAAAATGGCCTGAGTGGGAGGGTAGTTTATTAACCAGTGTTGTGGCTATGTTTGTAAAGAATATGTTTAGGTATTTGGCCACATCCAGCTTGTCTGTGATGAGAGTGTTTTCTGTCTTTATGTTTATGTTTGTAAATCTGGTTTTTAGTTTTTAGCTGCAGCCTAGTTGGTTGTTGAGTAATTTCCAAAGTTCACTGGTTTTGTTTTTGTTTTCCTCAGTTTTGTCATTGATGAAATAATTTTTTGCGGATTTGATCATGGTGTTTACATCGTTTCTTAGTCTGTTTCTTTGTATTTTGAGTTCAACCACGTGGGCTTGGAGTTCACTGTTTGAGCTTTTGGTAAGCTTTGTCTGACCTTTATGAAGTTCAGAGCATTTTTTGTCTCTGGTTTTCATAGCGGTCAGTATTTCAGTGTGCATCCATGGCTCAGCGTGATTTTTAACCCTGGTGGTTCTCAGGGGGGCCATGTTGTTAAGTATTGTTGTGAATTTGGTTTTGAATCCAAGCCATGTTTCTTCAACTAGTGTACCACTGAGCTCATCTTTTCAGTCCAGGCTCTCCAGTTCTTGGTTAAAGGCCTCGCTAGAGTAGGTTTTGAGGTCCCTAGATGTGACTGTTTCTTGACAGCCGGCCTTTTGTTTTAGCTTTTTGCGGGTACAGAATATCATATAATGATCGCTTAACCCGCATGCTATAACTCCTTTATTGGACATCCTGGTCATACTGTCATACTGGCCAGCAGCGTAACTAGTTTTAGTAACCTTATTACTCCCCTTAGGGAAATGTATTCTCTGCATTTGACCCACCCTAAATATATACAGTAGGAGCAGTGGGCAGCCATACAGTGCGGCGCCCAGGGACCAACTCCAGTTGTGATGCCAGTACTTTGGTCAACGGACCAACTCCAGTTGTAATGCCAGTACATTGGTCAAGGGACCAACTCCAGTTGTGATGCCAGTACCTTGGTCAAGGGACCAACTCCAGTTGTAATGCCAGTACATTGGTCAAGGGACCAACTCCAGTTGTGATGCCAGTACCTTGGTCAACGGACCAACTCCAGTTGTGATGCCAGTACTTTGGTCAAGGGACCAACTCCAGTTGTAATGCCAGTACATTGGTCAAGGGACCAACTCCAGTTGTGATGCCAGTACCTTGGTCAAGGGACCAACTCCAGTTGTAATGTCAGTACCTTGGTCAAGGACAGTGGCAGGAAAACTAGCATGCATTTCTTTTGGTGTGTGTGGAAACCGGAGGAAACCCACACAAACATGAGGAGAAAGATGCAAACTCCACATAGAAAGGTCTACGCACTCGCCTACCACCACAGAGACTCTGGGTTCGAATCCAGCTGTCAGTGGTACCTCCGGCTTGGTCAGTCGTCCCTACGAACACAATGGACCTGTCTCAAACCCTGCCCTCTTTTCTTGATCCTCCAATCACAACTGTCGCTTACCTCGGACAAACTTGGTTTGTCCGAGGTAAGCGACAGTTGTGATTGGAGGATCAAGAAAAGGGGCAGGGTTTTGAGACAGGTCAATTGACAGTGTTCGCAGGTGGGACGCCGGTGGGGTATGAGTGCTGGTCATTGCAAACAGCGACTCCTACTGGTCAGTCGGGGCGCCTGTTCAGCAGGGAGGGGATCTGGGGGAAATAGCGTGAACCTCTACACGTGTTACTTTCCACCAGTGAAACTCCTCGCTGTCAGGTGAAAAGAAGCGGCTGACGTCTCCACATGTATCGCAGGAGGCATGTGGTAGTCTACACCCTCGCCAGACTGACAGTAGGGCAGCATGTGGTAGTCTACACCCTCCCCAGACTGACAGTAGGGCAGCATGTGGTCGTCTACACCCTCGCCAGACTGACAGTAGGGCAGCATGTGGTAGTCTACACCCTCCCCAGACTGACAGTAGGGCAGCATGTGGTAGTCTACACACCCTCCCCAGATTGACAGTAGGGCAGCATGTGGTCGTCTACACCCTCGCCAGACTGACAGTAGGGCAGCATGTGGTAGTCTACACCCTCGCCAGACTGCCAGTAGGGCAGCATGTGGTCGTCTACACCCTCCCCAGACTGACAGTAGGGCAGCATGTGGTAGTCTACACCCTCCCCAGACTGACAGTAGGGCAGCATGTGGTAGTCTACACACCCTCCCCAGATTGACAGTAGGGCAGCATGTGGTCGTCTACACCCTCCCCAGACTGACAGTAGGGCAGCATGTGGTCGTCTACACCCTCGCCAGACTGACAGTAGGGCAGCATGTGGTAGTCTACACCCTCCCCAGACCGACAGTAGGGCAGCATGTGGTCGTCTACACCCTCGCCAGACTGACAGTAGGGCAGCATGTGGTCGTCTACACCCTCCCCAGACTGACAGTAGGGCAGCATGTGGTCGTCTACACCCTCCCCAGACTGACAGCAGGGCAGCATGTGGTCGTCTACACCCTCCCCAGATTGACAGTAGGGCAGCATGTGGTCGTCTACACCCTCCCCAGACTGACAGCAGGGCAATGTGCGCAACAACCAGGAAGAGATTCGGCATAGCGACTAAATTGGGAGATGGGAGCAAATGATAGAAAGGCAAAAAAAATTATAAAAATGTAAATGGATGGGCGCCCCAGTGGCGAACCACATAACACACACGGCCGACCCGGGTTCGATTCCCGGACCAGTCGTTATTTGCCGAATGTCTTCCCCCCACTATGTCTCCCGTTCCTCCTCTCTCTCTCTACTGGACTGCCCAGTAGCAAAAAGCGATAAACGCTAAAAAAAGAAATAAAAAAAAAAGAAGTAAATTGATATCCCCTTTTAGTTAGGTAGATGTCCTTCACGTTCTAAAAAAAACCCACATTTAAACTTATATTTCAATATATATATTATGGAAAGCAACTTAAAACAACAGTCTCTATGTCTTTATTGTTGTTTATAAATGTTGAGAAACTGTAGTCCTCCCTTATACATTGTAGAATGATAGTCCCTGTTCACCCTGGAAACGTGTGTGTAGCATCTCAGATAACGACGCTTTAAGTCTTAACTATCTTTCATCTTTCATGCCTTTGTCTATTCATCTTTTTGATGATGCACGCTCTGGGAGGAGAGAACATTTCACTGCCATCGTACTCATTGGAGATGAAAGAGTATCATTCTGGGTGCTTGGGGGAGGCCCGGAAGACCATGTCAAACCCAATATGCATGATGTGAAACAAACACATCTCCCAAGACAATCGAGGTTATGCTCAGGCCCTCGAGTCGGGGCCAGACACATGCTGAACAGAAGTTAAAGGGGCACTTCACCAAAAAAACACGCTGATTTATTTCACCCGACACAATCTCTCACACACATCCAAAAACGCAGTTTTACACACATTAATTTAGCCTGACAGCTATTGGGAGTAAATTAGTTTGAATATGGCCACTGGTGATGTCATCGGGAACATTGAATCCTTGTGTGGGATTAAAAACTATTGGCGGATAGCATTCGAGGGGGGGCTGTAGTTTATTTTTCGGTAGTGTGTAGTTCAGGGGTGTGTAGTTTATTTTTCTTTAAAAAGCCGAATCGATTCCAGGAACGGTCACAATTGTCAATAAAAATCCACATGAGAAGTGATGCGTTTTTGACTTAAGCCAACTTAAAAAATCCTAGCTGGGGAAGTGGGAATCAGTCTTGAAATATCTTTCAAAGAAATCTTCCACCAATAAATTCTCAGAAATTCCACTCAGGAACCTCCTCAGACCGTTGTTTGCCTGGTATCATTCGAGCTGACATGCACCACAACCTCGGAGGCACTCAGGACGGTTGTCCGGAGGGGCTGGTACAGTGGCTGTAATGATATGTCTGAGACACAGGCTCCAGGGCCAACAATAAATACAGAGTCGCCAAACATAATAATTGAAGGGGGTGTGTGGAGGGGTTTGAGGAGCTGCAGGCTGCCTCTGGAGAGGGAGGGGGTGTCCTTAATAGGGCGACAGCAGAGGTAGATCGGTCGCCTGGTAATCTGAAGGTTCCCTGTTAGATTCCGGCTCCTTCCGAGCAGCGCGTTGTGGTGGCACCGGAGAGTTTTACTATGCGCGTGGTCAAATCATCTTGGTTGATACAAATGTATTGTTAAAACATGGTAAATCAAATACAATTTAGGTTAGGAGTTTGGTAAAGGACTTGCCGTTATCCGGTCAGAATAATTGGGTCAAGCACCCCCCGCTCTGTGTGGGGTCACTTTATAAACTATCTGGGATGAAAAGGGGGCGGGGAAGGGAGGGCCAGGTGGGCGGTGAAGGAATGAGGGTACAGGAGGAGGTATGACCAGGTGAGGGGTGAAGGAATGAGGGTACAGGAGGAGGTATGACCAGGTGAGGGGTGAAGGAAGGAGAGTACAGGGGGAGGGATGACCAGGTGAGGGGTGAAGGAAGGAGGGTACAGGGGGAGGGATGACCAGGTGAAGGAAGGAGGGTACAGGAGGAGGGATGACCAGGTGAAGGAAGGAGGGTACAGGGGGAGGGATGACCAGGTGAGGGGTGAAGGAAGGAGGGTACAGGGGGAGGGATGACCGGG
Organism: Notolepis coatsorum; assembly: GCF_963971535.1. Taxonomy (NCBI): domain Eukaryota; kingdom Metazoa; phylum Chordata; class Actinopteri; order Aulopiformes; family Paralepididae; genus Notolepis; species Notolepis coatsorum. Next base: position 82,323,902 of record NC_140182.1, on the reverse strand, counting down.
TGAAGGAAGGAGGGTACAGGGGGAGGGATGACCAGGTGAGGGGCGAAGGAAGGAGGGTACAGGGGGAGGGATGACCGGGTGAAGGAAGGAGGGAACAGGGGGGAGGGATGACCAGGTGAGGGGTGAAGGAAGGAGGGTACAGGGGGAGGGATGACCAGGTGAGGGGTGAAGGAAGGAGGGTACAGGGGGAGGGATGACCGGGTGATGGGTGAAGGAAGGAGGGTACAGGGGGAGGGATGACCGGGTGATGGGTGAAGGAAGGAGGGTACAGGGGGAAGGGATGACCAGGTGAGGGGTGAAGGAAGGAGGGTACAGGGGGAGGGGTGACCAGGTGAGGGGTGAAGGAAGGAGGGTACAGGGGGAGGGGTGACCAGGTGAAGGGTGAAGGAAGGAGGGTACAGGGGGAGGGATGACCGGGTGAGGGGTGAAGGAAGGAGGGTACAGGGGGAGGGATGACCGGGTGAAGGAAGGAGGGTACAGGGGGAGGGATGACCAGGTGAAGGAAGGAGGGTACAGGGGGAGGGATGACCAGGTGAAGGAAGGAGGGTACAGGGGGAGGGATGACCAGGTGAAGGGTGAAGGAAGGAGGGTACAGGGGGAGGGATGACCAGGTGAAGGGTGAAGGAAGGAGGGTACAGGGGGAGGGATGACCGGGTGAAGGAAGGAGGGTACAGGGGGAGGGATGACCAGGTGAAGGGTGAAGGAAGGAGGGTACAGGGGGGAGGGATGACCGGGTGAAGGAAGGAGGGTACAGGGGGAGGGATGACCAGGTGAAGGGTGAAGGAAGGAGGGTACAGGGGGAGGGATGACCAGGTGAGGGGTGAAGGAAGGAGGGTACAGGGGGAGGGATGACCAGGTGAGGGGTGAAGGAAGGAGGGTACAGGGGGGAGGGAGGTGTTAAATGTCCGTGAGCAAGAGACTTAACCTCCCAACTGCTCCCGATGAGCAGGTCGGCACCTTGCCCGGTCGCCACCGCCGTCGGTGTGTGAATGCGTGAGTGAACAGGTGTGGGCGACAGTGGCTCAGGAGGTAAAGTGGTCGTCTGGTAATCGGAAAGGTTCCCGGTTCGATTCCCGCTCCTCCCGGGCAGCGTGTCGAGTGTCCTTGAGCGAGACACTTAACCCCCTAACTGTTCCCGATGAGCAGGTCGGCACCTTGCATGGTTGCCTCCGCCGTCGGTGTGTGATTGTGTGAGTGAATGGGTGAATGTGAGGCACAAAATTGTAAAGCGCTTTGGATAAAAGCCACTATATAAATGCACCATTTACCATTTACAAGTTGTAATGCTTGTTGGATAAAAAGCTCTATATGAATGCAATCCCGTTCACCAGTCCCATTTAGGGCAAGATGCACCAAATCTAGGCGTCCAGGTTTTTGCTCACAGCTGACAGTGGAAGGCGGGTGAAGACTCACGGAGCCTCCGAAGATGTCAGGCGGGAGGAATTCCTTCCATCTGTGTCCTACCAGCGTTCAGGAACAGCGGGTGTGGAGCGCCAGGCGAGGGAGCCCAGGCTCTTCCCCTCCGTGGAGATAGCAGCGTGATTGGTCGGCTGCTCTTCCCCTCCGTGGAGATAGCAGCGTGATTGGTCGGCTGCTCTTCCCCTCCGTGGAGATAGCAGCGTGATTGGTCGACTCGGGTTCCTCCCCTCCGTGGAGATAGCAGTGTGATTGGTCGGCTGCTCTTCCCCTCCGTGGAGATAGCAGCGTGATTGGTCGACTCGGGTTCCTCCCCTCCGTGGAGATAGCAGTGTGATTGGTCGACTGCTCTTCCCCTCCGTGGAGATAGCAGCGTGATTGGTCGGCTGCTCTTCCCCTCCGTGGAGATAGCAGCGTGATTGGTCGGCTGCTCTTCCCCTCCGTGGAGATAGCAGCGTGATTGGTCGGCTGCTCTTCCCCTCCGTGGAGATAGCAGCGTGATTGGTCGACTCGGGTTCCTCCCCTCCGTGGAGATAGCAGTGTGATTGGTCGGCTGCTCTTCCCCTCCGTGGAGATAGCAGCGTGATTGGTCGACTCGGGTTCCTCCCCTCCGTGGAGATAGCAGTGTGATTGGTCGGCTGCTCTTCCCCTCCGTGGAGATAGCAGTGTGATTGGTCGACTGCTCTTCCCCTCCGTGGAGATAGCAGCGTGATTGGTCGGCTGCCCTTCCCCTCCGTGGAGATAGCAGCGTGATTGGTCGGCTGCTCTTTCCCTCCGTGGAGATAGCAGCGTGATTGGTCGGCTGCTCTTCCCCTCCGTGGAGATAGCAGCATGATTGGTCGGCCCGGGCTCTTCCCCTCCGTGGAGATAGCAGCGTGATTGGTCGGCTGCTCTTCCCTTCCGTGGAGATAGCAGCGTGATTGGTCGGCCCGGGCTCTTCCCCTCCGTGGAGATAGCAGCGTGATTGGTCGGCTGCTCTTCCCCTCCGTGGAGATAGCAGCGTGATTGGTCGGCTGCCCGCCACGGCTCCAGCGGATGTGCCAAGCCACAGAGAGCGACAGAGAGAGAGCTGCATTGTTCCGAGGCCAGCGACCCTGTCACGGTCTAATGCGCCGATCCGTGATTTTTATTCACATGGATGCGCTGTATATCCACATGCGTTCCCGGGGAGTCTGGGAAGTAAACGATTCAGGACGTCCTTAAGCCATTGCAAATCGGAATATTGGTCTGTTTCACTCCCGGGTTTACAAACATTACCAACGTAAACAAGACGTCTGCAGGCACAACATACAGTGGAGACAATTGAAACACCTGTCTAGTGTTAGTCCTTGAGCTTGGTGAATCAGCTGGAAGCATGTCTCCTTTCCTGTTCCTTGTGTTCGGCGGTGGGCCTAATTTGTTTACGTTTGTGTAATTGATTTACCTTTAAGTCAAATTCTTGTATATCCATGTCTCATCTGGGAATTACCTTTTACACACTGACACGTAGCTACGCCTCATTACCCTCTGTTGGGTACAGCCGTCTTTGTCCACTAGGGGGTAGACATTCAGCACGCTTTGGGGAGTGCCATTTTGGACTCTCTTTGACAGCCTCGGTTCAATTGGTGCGAGTGGACGGTGACATTATGAAGATGATAAGGAGCTGACAAGGACCCGGATCAGTTTCAGGTGTGTGTTAACACTGGGGGAGAAAGTGAAAGGGCTCTCTTCAGATGTCAGCCGGGGCGCCTCTCTCTCTCTCTCTGCCTCCGCCTGCAGAGTGTGAGAGGTGCTCTTCAACGCAACAGAGCGTGACAGGCCAGGCTTGGTGTCGGAGAGGCCCGTAAGGACCCTATCATTAACCAATCATTGTCAAGCTCACTTTTGTCAATGCCTTAGGTGACAGACAAACAGACGGGACAGGGAGACAGACAGGCAGACAGGCAGGCAGGCAGGCAGACAGACAGACAGACGGGCAGACAGACAGACAGACAGACAGGCAGGCAGGCAGGCAGGCAGGCAGGCAGGCAGGCAGGCAGGCAGGCAGGCAGGCAGGCAGACAGACAGACTGCTTTTTAACCAGTTTCTCTCTGACTCATATTTATTCAGGTAAACTCAGGGTTAAATCACGCTGCGTTCGGGGCGCCCCGAGGAGAGGATCAGATTTACTGCGTTCGAGTGTCTCCCCGCTGTTTCACAGAAGCATTACTCTTCCTCATCCTCCTCTTCATCATCATCATCCCCACCGCCGCCATGCGAGAGGAGCTGTCGAGGGGTCAGTCTCTACGCTGTACGCACAGATTCGATCGGACACGCGCAAACATGACGGCCCGTAAAGCAAACGCGAGCCGCAGAGGAGCGGGCCACTCAGGAACAGCAGGGGATGTTTTAGTGTCATTCCGCTCCGATATTTATTGCCAAATGTTGCCAGCATCAGTAAGCACATGTAATCAATTGTGTTTAATGACCTGTTCGTCACGAGGTATGAGAAAACACACACACACACGCGCACGCACACACACACACACAGGCTACACATTATGCACATCAGGACGTAATAGAGATGATTTAATAGACCCTCCACATACAGTATTGCGAGAGTATGCTTCGTATCAACTAGCCTGTTGACGGAGGGGATAAAAGGTTGGATAATCTCAACCATATTATCTCAGAGCGTACATATTCATATAATGATATCACCTTTTCCAGGAGCCGTTCGAGAATGTGCTTAATATGTCTCATATATGAAACATAAGGGGGGGAAAAAGGAAAATGAATCGAACAATGGACTTTAAAGTATTCCCCCCTCGTATGGGAAATGATCTGCATAAAGTCAAGTGAATGTAATTTCCAATATCCTGTGTATGTGACTGTGTGTGTGTGTGTGTGTGTGTGTGTGTGTGTGTGTGTGTGTGTGTGTGTGTGTGTGTGTGTGTGTGTGTGTGTGTGTGTGTGTGTGTGTGTGTGTGTGTCTTGGGGAGAGGGTGCAGGCTCGGGCCCTTCTGATATTTCCAGGATGTGCCTGTAGATTTACGAGGCCCTGCAGTTCATCCACACTCGGGGCCGACTCTCTCATTCTCCGCCAGAGAGCTGCAGATCCGCCGTCTCTCGCTGTGGTTCCCCCCTCGCGTCCATCTCTGTCTTTCGTCCCCGTCATCCCGCTACCTCTCTCCACCGTGTCCCCGCATTGTGTGCACGGTCCCAGAGACATTCCCGTCCCCATTGTTCCCTCCGAACCGCAGTCCCACTATTGTCCCCCCCCCCCCCCCCCCTCCTCTACTGTTGGTCCATTGTCGCGCTCTCCAAGTCAGACTCCCAGGGGAAGTCTCTTTGGCTTGTATTGGCAGCGCGGAAGGCTTGTGTTGGCAGCTTCCGCGGGTCGTATTGGCAGCACATTGCGGGCTTTCGGTTCAGGCTAAGGCTGAAGTGTGGAGGTCAAGGTCCACTCTCTGGATTCTCAAGTAGCACCAGCTGAGGACATCAAGAAGTGCATTGTGGAGCCTAGATTTGGTTACTGGCAGTCACTGATTCTCAGTGAAGCCTAACCACATGTCCCTCTCTGGTTAGGCTTCACTGAGAATCAGCGTCCATGTAACTTATGATAGCATGTGCAATAGTATATCCATATCTGTCTGAATATACCTGCATATAATCCTTCTATATACCTACTTATACACCCGCATATAATAACCCATAAATCTGTATGATAGCATGTACAATAGTGCTGTATATACCATATAATTATAATAATAATAATAATAATAATAATAATAATAATAATAATAATAATAATAATAATAATAATAATAATAATAATAATAATAATAATAACTTTATTTGTATAGCACTTTTCATACAGAGGTTGCAGTTCAAAGTGCTTCACAACAGTAAAAAATACAGGCATAAGCGGGCATAAAAAAGATAGACAGGTAGCAAGGTATGGTAAATCACAGTGTTTCACATTAGGATCTAGCATCCCAATAGGCTCTCCGCTTACAGTTTTCAGTAACACAAATAATAAAAATAGTTTAAAATGATTCAGTTTAAAAATAGTCTAAAAATTATAAAATAGAACGGACATAAAAAATACAGGCATGAGCGAGCATAGCAAGGTATGGTAAATCACAGTGTTTCACATTAGTATCTAGCAAATAATAAAAATAGTTTAAAATGATTCAGTTTAAAAATAGTCATCAGTAAGAAGTAAAAAGTGCAATAACCGACACATGAATTTGATAGGCAGTGTATAAGAGTAGGCAGGGTAAGAATAGTGCAGGTAAATACAAGTTGTCAGGATATCCCTGATGTTTCCTCTTGCCACTAGGTGGTAGCAGATATCTATCAGTGAAATGCCTGAGCAAAGAGATAGGTTTTAAGCTGTCTTTTAAAGATGTCTAGCGAGTTGGCTTCCCTGATGTTTTGGGGTAGTTTGTTCCATAGTTTTGGGGCATAGTTGATAAAGGCTGCATTACCGATCCTCTTTTGACTGCTTCTGGGAGCCTCTAGTAGTCCAGCAGCTGATGATCGCAGTGTTCTTGCTGGTGTGTAATTTATTAGAGTGTTGGCGATGTAGCTAGGTCCCTGTCCATTTAGAGCTTTGTATGTAAGGAGAAGGACCTTAAAGTCAATTCTAAATGTTACAGGAAGCCAGTGTAAAGCAGCTAAGACTGGACTAATGTGCTCTCTCCTTTTGGTTCTAGTTAGCAGTCGGGCTGCAGAGTTTTGGATTAGCTGAAGCCTCTCTGTGGTTTTCTTAGGGAGACCTGTGAAAAGTGCATTACAGTAGTCTAACCGGCTAGATATGAATGCATGAATTAGCTTCTCAGCATCGTTCTGATTAATAAATGGTCGTACTTTTGCTATATTTCTGAGATGGAAGAACGATGTTTTCGTCACTTTGCTAATATGAGAATTGAAGTTCAGTTCTGAATCTATGATAACCCCAAGACTAGTGACCTCAGATTTGATCCAAGGGGTTAGTCCCCCCAGGTTATTTTTTTTTTAAAACTTTGACCAGTCAGCTGGTTCTTTTGGCGTTTATTGCTTTTTCTGGTCAAGTATGACCGACAGAAACAGGTTGAATGGGGGTATAGATGGGGGGAAAGACACTGAGAAAATACGGCTAGTCCGGGAGTCGAACTCGCTACCCCAGATCCGTGACGCGCACGGTTGTCCCCGATGCCGAAATAGCGTTCGAGGTACGCGGTGAGCTACTGGAGCCCCCCCCCCCCCCCAGGTTCTTTATTAATGTTTCTTTTTTAGTTTTGGAGCCGATAATTAGAATTTCAGTTTTGTTCTCGTTTAGTTTCAGGAAGTTCTTACTCATCCATTTATTTATTGCCAGTAAGCAGTCTGTAATGGAGCTAATCGCTAGGGATGCACCGAATATTCGGCCGAAAGAGTTTTTTTCACCGAAAATATATCACAGAATGTCAAAGAACATAAACAACCTGTAACCTAACGCGTGTTGTTGTGATGATGCCATCAAAACGCGGCTTCAGTCTTTACATGCGCAACGTGAGCTCTTCAGTCCTGCATTTTGCAGCCTGTGATAACTCCTCTTGGGACTTGGGAGTTGCACTGTTTCTATGTAAACTCTGCGCGCAACGCGTCCAATAAATGCTTCTTTAACATGCTTTATATCCTCACCATTACTATATGCCCGTCGCGGTTAAAAACTGTTTTGATTAACGTTAGCGTTAAGCTAGCTAACAAGGCTTCCGGTCCTCCCGGAAACTACGTCATCCCCCGCTAATAGTCACAGGAGATGTAGTAAATACAACAGTCCTTCCATGTAGGCTAGAACGCCTGGAATCATTACAGTAGTTCAAGTTTCTTTATTAGTTGTCATACAAAAATACTTTTATATAAAATGCTTACTGTAGCCACTACAGTAACATCATTAAGTCTGCTATAAGCTATTCTCCCTCTCATGTGTGCAGATCTTTATGCAGTTTTAAAGCACATTGGCTTTGTTCTGAATGCACTTTGTTGTAGTTATTCTACAGAGAAAAGAAAATGCACTTGACTTGGAATTAATGTACTGTATGCATTCAGAAGTGCTGAATAAATGTTTTATGGACCCATAATAATGATTATTTATTATTTAAGTTAAGTTTTGCCATAATCATATATTTTTCCATAATCAGGTAGCTGAACAACATTGGTAAAAAAATTCTATTCTATGAATCATTTTCGGCCTTTCGGCATTCGGTTTTCGGCCAACTGTTTCCTATTTTCGGTATCGGTTTCGGCCAAGAATTTCCCATTCGGTGCATCCCTACTAATCGCTGTATCATTTGGTTCAGCAGATATGTACAGTTGCGTATCATCAGCATAGCTATGGAAATCTACATTATGTTCTCTGATGATATCACCCAGCGGTAACATGTAAAGGGAGAAGAGTAAAGGACCTAAGCAACTCCCTTGTGCAACTCCATAGTTGTTGTCGTATATATCAGACATGTGATCTCCTAGTTTAACATAGAATTTCCTCCCTCTGTATGTTTTAAACCAGCCCAGCACATGTTCTGAGAAACCGACATGGTTTTCAAGACGATCGATTAGAATATCGTGATCGATTGTATCAAATGCTGCACTGAGATCTAACAGGATAATGATGGAGATATTATTCTCGTCAGAGTTTAGTCTGAGGTCACTGATTATTTTGGTGAGGGCAGTTTCAGTGCTATGATATTTTCTGAATCCTGACTGAAATTCTTCTAAGATGTTGTTTTCTTCAAGAAAGGAATTTATTTGAACTGAAACTATCTTTTCAAGTACTTTACTAATGAATGGTAGGTTGGATATTGGACGATAATTTGCCATTTCATTACTATCCAAGTTAGGTTTTTTTAGTAATGGCTTTACAACTGCTGTTTTAAAGGCATCTGGGAAAATACCAGTCCTAAGGGAAGTGTTTATGATATCTAGCACAGGACTTGAAACACTATTAAACACCCGTTTGAAGAAAGCTGTAGGTATAGGATCAATGTCTGAGGTGGAGGAGTTATATTCTGAGACAGTTTTGCAGAGTACATCTAATGTGATGCATGTGAAACTTCTCATGGCTACATTGCGCGGTTTGCCGCAATCAGCTTTATTTCCATCATGAGTAATGCTGGCCCTGATCAAGGTTATTTTGTTGTTAAAGAATAGTGCAAGTTCTTCACACTTAACCGTTGATGACTGAGGAGGTGTAGGGGCAGTGTTGAGTAGTACATTAATAGTGGAGAAAAGGATTCTGGAGTTTCCAGCATTTTCTGTAATGATTTTAGAGAAGTAATCTTTACTTGCTAAGCGGATGGTTTTATTATAAGCAGTTAAAGCATCTTTGTATATATCACAGCATATGGTGTTTTTTGTTTTTCTCCATTTTCGCTCCGCTGCACGACATTTCCTTTTTTCTTTGTTGACCGTATTGTAGTTCAACCAGGGCGAGGCTCTAGTTTTCTTCTTTTTCGTTTTTTAATGGGGCGACAGAATTTAATATAGATGACATTGCATCATTGAGATTTTCTACCATTTCATTTAGAGAGCTGTCATGATTGTGTGATTAATGTAGTCTGATAAGATCAATGAACTTTGATTCAGCCTTGTCGTTTAGGAGCCTCTTTTTAACTATGATTTCTTTTTTTGTTTTAGTAAGGGTTATTTGAGTATCAAAAAATATACAGTGATGGTCGGAGAGAGGTAATTCAGTTATTGAGATATTTGTTATGCTTAGCCCAGTTGTTGTTATAACTAAGTCTAGTGTATTCCCAAGCCTGTGAGTTGCATTTGTTATATGCTGTATTAGGTCAAAGCTATCCAGTACATTTTTTAGTTCTATAGTTTTGGAGTCTGTTTTCTTATTAAAATGGATGTTCAAGTCTCCATTTAGGATCACCTTATCATATCCGGTAACACATAGTGAGATCAGTTCAGAGAGCGTGTGTATAAATATTGGTGAGTGTCTAGGCGGGCGGTATATTGTGACAATAATAGTTGATTCTGTTTTGAGCTCAATGGCAAGATATTCCATTGACATGAACTCGCCTAGTTCTGTGATTCTAAACAAGAGTTTTGAGGAGAAGATTGCTGCAACTCCTCCGCCCCTTTTATTTTTTCTGGGTATTTGAAAAAAGTTATAGTCTGGTGGACAAGCTTCTATCATTATTGATGTAGCTGTGTCATTATTTAGCCATGTCTCTACTAGGCAAATGCAATCTAAGTTATTTTCTTTAATCAGATCATTTACTAAGAATGTTTTATTCAGTGATCTGACATTTAGGAGGGCTAATTTTATTTGTTGGACTTCTTTAGAGGAGGTCTGCTTTGGCTTGACCTTGATGGTCCTGAGGTTAATAGCAGGTAAACGCATTGATGGCGTATATTTTTCACCATGCCATTGGCTGGTTATGATTACCGGTATGTTTTGAGAGATGGCATGGCAATTGTGCTATACTGCACCGTACTGACTGTACTGTGCTTTCGGGGACATTTGATCAGACGAGATGGCCTTGTGTGACATGGGGGGGGGGGGGGGGGGGGGACGCCTTGTGCTGCTGCTGCACCTCGTGGTGAGATTGTGTCCTTCGTGATTATCTCTCGTGCTGGTATGAGTTTGATATTCTTGGAGGCCATTAAGGCATGACGCATGTTTGCTGCTAGAAGCCTTAAACCTAAGCGATTTGGGAAGAAGCCATTTCTTTGAAAACGTCCTGGATTATTCCAGAAAACATTGAAGTTGTCAATGAATTTCAGGCCGTGTACAAGACATGCAGACCCTAACCATGAGTTAAAATTTAGAAGTCGATTAAGGCTTCTTGTCCTCTGCGAAAGCATGCAATTGGTCCACTGATGGACACATCAGTGTCTATGTACACAGACTGATGTTTGTCTAGTGTGTTCATTAAACGTGTGAAATAGTCTTTCAAAGTCTCTGTGCCAGTCTTCTTTCGCAGGATGTCAAACGATCCAGAGTGAATGACAATTTTTGTTATGCCCGGTCTGATCAGTGTTGGAAGTATTTCGGCCAGCTCTTTCACATATGTATTGTCTAGACAGATATTTTCTGTGTTTGCCATCTCCACATACCTTGTTGTGGAATCTACAATCAGTATGCAGTCTGTTTTCTGTGTGAGGTTAGCATTTTTCTTTCCAACAGTTTTGGGGCTGTTTGTTTTTGGGCTAGGCCTAGTCTGCCGGTTCTTACCACAGTCCTGTGGCCTTGGTGAAGCCTTGTTAGCCTTCTCAATAGCCGGCATGTTAATGCTGGTCCCGTACCTTCGGCGTTGGCTACCGCGACGTTCTCCTCGGCGCATGGTAGTCTCTTCGCTGTTAGCCGTTAGCTCGGTCTGGGTCGTGTTTGCTAGCCGTGTCGCCGTGTTTTCCTCGTTGTCTCGTCGTTAGCGTGTGCTCCGATGTGCCGGCTGTTAGCTTCGCTAGCATTAGCGTGAGCTCCGGCATGCAAGCTGTTTGCTTCGCTAGTGTTAGCGTGAGCTCCGGTATTCCTGCTATTAGCGTCATTAGCGTGAGCTCCGTTCCGCTCGCTGTTTGCTTCGCTAGCGTCGTTAGCCACGCTTCTATGTCTCTTTGCTTTTGGTGTTGATATGCGTGTTTCCGAGAGTAGGTTGAAACTATTTCCTGGCGGTGCCGGGGGCGAGGTAATAGTCGTGTTCCTGGTTCGTTTATTTCTCCTTTTATCCTTGACGGTGGTCCACTGCTTTGGTCTAGCTCCTTGCTTGTGCCAGGGACCGTCTTTTGGGTGGTGCTGTACTGTAGCTAGTCTAGGCCAGGTCTCAATCATGGTATCGTTGGCTATATTTGTAGTAGCTTCAAAAATAGAGTCAATGAGTTGCTCATCCTGTTGGATTTGGTGCAGGGTAGAAACCCGAGCCTCCAGCTCTACAATCCTCATACTCATCTTCAAGCAGTTAGTACATTCTGTGGGAGAGCCGAGTCCCGGCATCTTCCCTTATTTCCTGTCTTTTCAGGTTAGGCTAAACTGAAGCTAAGCTAGGTACTTAGCTGGTGGTGGTGGTGGTGATGATGATGGTGGTGGTGGTGATGATGATGGTGGTGATGGTGGTGGTGGTGGTGGTGATGGTGGTGATGGTGATGGTGGTGATGGTGGGTCACTTCACAACCGGGGTCTTTATGAAATATCATACAACAGAGCTGTCCGTCGCTCTCTCCTAAACGTTGCTCTATTCTAAACACGGAGCATTCCGTTGCTCTGGAGCGGTCCGTTGCTCTATTACTCACACGACCAAACCACTGTTGTCTTCCGTCTCGTTAAAACTCAAAATAACAAGGAAAACCTCTGTATTCCTCGTCTTTCATAAATATCCTCGCCTTCAGTGGCCGACATAGTCCTTTTTGTGTAGCTGATAAGACGGCTCGCTATTCCTCCCACGGAGATATCTTGCTACTCGTCCTTTCGACGGAGCACTGTGGTCATAAATCTGAATAGATAAGAAAATTCACAGTTCTGGAGAAGTACCATAGGAACTGGGAGTTAACGTACAGAGTAATTAAAGTTGAAAGGGCTGTAATAAATCATTATAGTAGCGATAGGCAGAAAAAACGGAGCGACAGTAAAAAGCAGCTTGCTTTGCAGAAGCAGGAAGTAGAAGTAAAGATATATATATTCATTTATTTAATCTAAAGGAAAAAATCTGTCTCTCCTTATAGGATCTATAACTGACTAGCATTACATGATACTAGTATATTCTAATAAGTCCCAGGATGAGACAACCAGAGACACACCGGACGCGATAGTTTCGCCGTCTGGTCCATTTTCTCCACGAGCGACTCTACATGTGATTTATGCCTCAGACCAAAGAGAAGTCGGCTATTCTCGGCCCTCGCTCCACGATAGTGGGACGAACTTCACACCAGTCAGGACAGCCGAAAGCCCACCAAAAACAGACTTCTTCAATCAATATCTGAAATGAAGAACATAAACAAAACCTTATCTTCCTTGCATATATTACCACCTACTATACTAATATGTCTCTACTACTATGCACTCAACACTGCAGCACCCAAGCTTCAACACTGTTTGATGAACATTGTTACTCAGCTGAAAGAGTTGTACCCTTCCTGCTGACTTGTCGTACAGAACCTGTATGTCGCTATGGATAAAAGCGTCAGCTAAATGACTAAATGTAAATGTGATGTTTGTGTCTCTCGTTGACACAAACAAACAATTCATGGCGCTCCTGCATCCTGCCCCCCCCCCCCCCCCCCCCCCCCCGGCCTAAACATACTCAATTAGGGGTCGCAAAGCGAAAAGCTTAGGAACCCACGCCTAGATTGCCCTTTTTACCCTGACATCATTTTCATCGACTTTCAAATGATTACTTTTAGGCCTGTGTTGATTTCCGAACACAGATCGTGGAAAAGTTTCTCCGGGTTCACTGGATACACTGATTTTGTACCTGTGAGATGAATGCCATTATAGCCGATGAGAGATGCATAGCAGTGCATCATGCCGGCCCGCTGTAAAGACACACTGGTATGTTTGCAATAAGGCTAATCCGTCTTCATTTGTGTTTGAACTTGTTGAACCTCCATTTTGAGATTCAAGCTCCACTGATTCACACATCAGACGGCTTGGACGCGTGCCATTCCTAATTCACTACATTTTTCCACTCATGGTCCCCATCTCGAGCTGCTTTGACAACGTGATCTCAGTTAGGTACAAAAACAATCCCTTTCTTTACGTTCACATCTGGGCTTCAGGCAGAGTACAACCTGTCACGGACCCAGAGTTGGAGAGTGTATATTTTCAGAGAGGGGGGGTAGTGGGATGAGGTGGGAGGCGGGGCGGGGCACTCATGTGTCCATGACTGTCTGCTGTATGCCCATCAATGCTGGATCAACACAGATGACTCAGTGTGTCTGTGTCTGTATGTGTGCATGTGCAAGCGTGTGTGTACATGCGTGCGTACGCTTATGAGCGTGCCTGTGTGTGCGTGCGCCGGCCCTCTCACTCTGTGGCCCTGCCGCTCAGCTCTGGGCCCTGGGTCGGTCAGCTGTTCCTCTGACCCTGGCTGTGTGTGTTAAAGCGCTCACGGCTGCAGCTGCCACCAAGGTCATCACTGAGGTCTGCCGGTGCTTGACCTTGACTGGGGAGTGCTAAACCACTCACTGTTGTTATGTGAGGGGAGGAGGGGAGGGTGAGAGGAGAGGAGAGGAGAGGAAAGGAGGGGAGGGGAGGAGAGGGGAGGAGAGGAGAAAAGAGGAGTAGAGGGGAGGGGAGAGGAGAGGAGAGGATACGAGGTATTAAATAGTATACTGTAGCTACTGAGGCTGAATTAATATGAGGGGCAACATGAGGTAAGTAAGAATACCATTCAGGTGAAGAGAGTGAAGAGAATGAAGAGACTGAAGATAGTGAAGAGAGTGAAGAGAGTGAAGAGAGTAGTGTTGTCACGATACTGGAATTTCTAACTTCGATACGATACCTTGAAAAGTATCTATATTCTATACCATTTACGATACCACGGGGAAACATCTTTAATCTTATAATGTAACATTTTTCTTTTTATAAACTAAATTTAGCTTTTGTTGCTGGTCGATTCTCATCAGCTTCTCTCTGGTACTATAAGAGAAGACTTTGGTTGAGAAGTGACAAAGAACTTCAAGGGGGATTAGAGGGCTATGAAATGTTTTGGAAAAACAGGGTCAACAAAAAGGCAGGGGGTGTTGCCCTGTTTGTGATGTCTGAATTTAAAAAGTAATTGAAAATATGACAACGGCTATTGACAATTTGATGGAATGTGTAACCATTAAAATCAATGTTGAAAGATCCAAAAATATATAAATGTGTTGCATTTACAGAACACCAGGGTCATGTATTGATCAATTTAATAAGAATTATATGAAATGCATAAGGATAAGGTGATTTTTGTTTGTGGCGACTTCAATATCAAGACATTTGTTGATAATATGTTTAGTTTGAGTTTATATCCCTTAATTGTAAAACCTAGCAGAATAACAAAGGACAGTGCAACATTGATTGACAATATTTTTACAAATGTAATGGATGAGAAGATAATAAGTGGACTATTAGTGACTGATGTAAGTGATCATTTGCCTGTCTTTGCTGTGTTTGAAATGAAGAATAAATTAAAAATAAGAACAAATAGGCATTCACACAATTTGGTTAGGAAAAAATCACCTGAAGCAATACTGGCTCTGAAGGCAGACATTTTGAGTCATGATTGGCAGGAGGTTTATGTAGAAAGTAGAGGATACCAATGAAGCATACAATGCATTTTTGGGTAAATCTTTGTCATTACAACCGACATTGTCCATTGAAGGAGTGCAGACAAAATCCTAAAAAGAGGGTGAAACCAAACCAAGGGTCTGGAAAAAGCTTGCACTAAGAAAAATAGGCTCTACAGGGAATGTATCAAACATTGAATAAAGGATAAGGAGGACAAGTACAAAAACTATAAAAACAGATATTATGACATATATTACGAGATCACAAAAAAAATACTACAATAATCATTTGTTGCAAATGCATACAAATAAGAATACCATTCAGGTGAAGAGAGTGAAGAGAATGAAGAGACTGAAGATAGTGAAGAGAGTGAAGAGAGTGAAGAGAGTAGTGTTGTCACGATACTGGAATTTCTAACTTCGATACGATACCTTGAAAAGTATCTATATTCTATACCATTTACGATACCACGGGGAAACATCTTTAATCTTATAATGTAACATTTTTCTTTTTATAAACTAAATTTAGCTTTTGTTGCTGGTCGATTCTCATCAGCTTCTCTCTGGTACTATAAGAGAAGACTTTGGTTGAGAAGTGACAAAGAACTTCAAGGGGGATTAGAGGGCTATGAAATGTTTTGGAAAAACAGGGTCAACAAAAAGGCAGGGGGTGTTGCCCTGTTTGTGATGTCTGAATTTAAAAAGTAATTGAAAATATGACAACGGCTATTGACAATTTGATGGAATGTGTAACCATTAAAATCAATGTTGAAAGATCCAAAAATATATAAATGTGTTGCATTTACAGAACACCAGGGTCATGTATTGATCAATTTAATAAGAATTATATGAAATGCATAAGGATAAGGTGATTTTTGTTTGTGGTGACTTCAATATCAAGACATTTGTTGATAATATGTTTAGTTTGAGTTTATATCCCTTAATTGTAAAACCTAGCAGAATAACAAAGGACAGTGCAACATTGATTGACAATATTTTTACAAATGTAATGGATGAGAAGATAATAAGTGGACTATTAGTGACTGATGTAAGTGATCATTTGCCTGTCTTTGCTGTGTTTGAAATGAAGAATAAATTAAAAATAAGAACAAATAGGCATTCACACAATTTGGTTAGGAAAAAATCACCTCAAGCAATACTGGCTCTGAAGGCAGACATTTTGAGTCATGATTGGCAGGAGGTTTATGTAGAAAGTAGAGGATACCAATGAAGCATACAATGCATTTTTGGGTAAATCTTTGTCATTACAACCGACATTGTCCATTGAAGGAGTGCAGACAAAATCCTAAAAAGAGGGTGAAACCAAACCAAGGGTCTGGAAAAAGCTTGCACTAAGAAAAATAGGCTCTACAGGGAATGTATCAAACATTCAATAAAGGATAAGGAGGACAAGTACAAAAACTATAAAAACAGATATTATGACATATATTACGAGATCACAAAAAAAATACTACAATAATAATTTGTTGCAAATGCATACAAATATATTCTTGGGGTGTGCTTAATGACATGATTAAAAAGTCCAGTAAAAAGGTCTTTAAAAAATGACAATACATTTATTCAAAGTATAGAGGAAATTGTTAATGATTTTAATGAGTATTTTGTTAATGTAGGCCCTAATTTGGCTAAGGAAATTGAACTCCCTACAGATGGTGAAACTTATTCTGATTCACCATCAAACAGCAACTCAATGTTCCTTGGTGGTGTTTGTGAGAGTGATGTGCTAGAAGTGGTTAGAAAGTTTAAGAAAAAGAAATCCACTGACAGTAATACTATTGACATGTCAACTATAAAAGAAGTATTTGACTGTGTCTTCAAACCATTCACTTATATATGTAACAAATCCTTTTTAACTGGTATTTTTCCTGATGAAATGAAAATGGCCAAGGTGGTTCCAATTTTTTTAAAGTGGACATACATACGTTTTAATCTTTTTATTATTTTTTTTATTTTTTTTTAAACATAACATAAATTTAGATACACAAGCATTAACAGTAAATATCCTAAGTAAATCACAGGATTATACATTTCAAATCAATATAAATGTAGTTTACGGGATATATATACCTAATACTTGCAATCCAATACAATACATACATATGCTCTTGCTCGCTCTCCCCCCCCGGACCCCCACTTGGATAATCCATCCATTTTCATTAGTTTCTAACCAGGAACTACAATTCATATGCTAGCTTTTATTCTCTCCACCACTTCTAACCAAATTGCAATGTTAGTTTCACTGATGCCTAAAATTCTTGCTGTAGATATCTCTAGATAAATCACATCGAGATAGGTAAGAATCCATACCTTCCGGCACATTTTTTCCGGTTGAATCCATCGTGAAGCTATCAGCTTTTTAGCAGCTGTAAGACCGGATAAAACTAGTCTCTTTAGCTGTATAGGGGCTGCATACTGAAAGACATAATTCAACAGCAATACAGAGGGATGTACAGGTATATTCAGAAGTAAGAATTCTGATAATTGCAGGGTCACTTCTTCCCAGAATTTCTTAACAGGTGGGCAATCCCAATACATATGCATAAATGTACCCTCATCACCATTTGTACATAAAGAACATATAGAATCTTGTCTAAGTCCCATTCTGTTCAATCTTATAGGAGTCAGGTATGTCCTGTGAATATGATTAAGATTAATTTGTTGATGATCCGGGTTGCGTGATGCAATTCAAACGTTTGCCCAGACTTCTTGTCAATCAAAATCTACTTCCAAATATGGTATATCCCTCCTCCATACTGAGTCTAGGGGAAGGATTTCATACGAAGACGTTAGTAAGTGATGATAAAAATCAGATACGAATCCTCTCGATGTCTCTCTTTCATAGAAGAATTTGTGATATCTGTGATGCTCAATTGGTATTTTTAATGGGACTCCATGAGCCTTCAAACATTTTAATAACTTTGCGTAGAAATAATATGTGGAACTGGTGAGGTTAAATTTTTTATGTATATCATGATAGCTACAAAAACCCTGTTTGTTGAAAACATCTCCCAATGTATGTATGCCCTGCTTTTCCCATTTGGGGTATCTGATAGGTCGTTTCCCAATAAGGAGTGCATTGTTATTGAATAGGGGAGTATGGCTATGCCAATTATGTTGGTTAGTATATTTTTTTTGTGTTTCTCGCCATAACCGAATCACATGTGTAATAAGAGGGCCAAATTTCACTTCGCATTGCTTAATTGGTAGTTTGGTGTATACTATGTCCTGCAGTCTATGTGGTGCTACTATCTTTTCTTCTAAGTTTCTCCAGGATGCTGATGCTTGGGATTCAAACCAGGTTGTCAGTGGTCTTAAAGAGTACGCTTTAATATAGTGGTAAAAGTCTGGGAATGCTAATCCACCGTCGGCTTTGTTTCTCTGTGCGGTGAATCTTTTTATTCTTGGAGGTTTATTATTCCAAACTAATTTATATGCGGTGGAGTGTAATTTTTTCCAGTAACCATCAGGAGGGGGTAGCGGTAACATTGAGCTAATGAAGTTGATTCTAGGTAAGACATCCATCTTAACTATTGATACTCGGGCCTGTACTGAATTTTTAAGTTTGGACCACCTGTCAAAGTCGTAATTGATCTTATCTTGGATTTTTGTGTAATTGTACTTCACCGTTTGGTTTATAGTAGGGAATACCTCAACTCCTAAACATCTGAAGTGTTTTACCATTGGTATTTTTACTGGAAGGAGTATATTCTTTGCAAGGGCGTTAAGTGGTAGGAAGGCCGACTTTGGCCAATTTATCCTAAATCCTGATAGATTGCCAAAGTCATCAATCAACTTGAGAATTTGAGGCATTGAGGTGGTAGGGTTTTCCATGAACAATATTACGTCGTCCGCATATAAACTAATATGATGTTGTGTGCCCTTGATTGAGATTGGTTCTATGGATTGGGATTGTCTTATATACTGTGCTAAAGGCTCTAATGATAAAGCGAATAGTCCGGGACTAAGAGGGCAACCCTGTCTGTTGGAGCGCGATACCGGAAAAATTCCGGAGGTAATTATACCTGTTGTGATCATGGCCGATGGGTCTTTGTATAATACGTTTATCATATCAATGAATCCGTTTCCTAACCCCATCCTTTCTAGTACTGCCCATAAATAAGACCATTCCAACCTATCAAAGGCTTTCATCGCATCCAGGGACAGCATTGCTATAGGTGGGTTGACATCCTTGCTGGCATCTAGCACATGTAGTAACCGTCTTATATTATCCGTGATCAAGCGGCCTCTTATGAAGCCAGTCTGATCCGGATGAACTAAAGTTGTCATATGCTTTTGAAGTCTGATGGCTAATACCTTGGAATAAAGCTTGATATCGGTTCCAAGGAGACTCAAGGGTCTATAACTACCGCAATCGGTGGGGTCTTTGTCTTTTTTTAGGAGGACAGTTATAAGTGCAATATTGTCAATCTTATTGAAATTCCCCTCCTTGATTGAGTATAAAATCATATTAAGTAATAGGGGTCCAAGGACATACATACTATATCAAATTATAGACCTATATCATTGCTACCTCAATTTTCAAAGATACTCGATTTTTTTTGTAAATAGACTTGATGGCTTTATTGAAAAATATGGATTATTGAGTGAACATAGGAGCAATAGATCAACATCCTTAGCAGTGATAGATTTTGTCAATAGGTGTATTTAGGGACTTACGTAAAGCATTTGACACAATTGATCATTCCCTGCTTTTAGAAAAAATGGAACGGTATGGAATAAGAGGTGTCACTCATCATTGGTTAACACTTTGATCGCCATGGTTAAATTCATAATTTACCATCCCTAGCCAGCTCTATTTGTCTATGGAGAAGTTCCCCTTCTTTGCAGGGCTATAACTTTTTAAATTCTATTGCTAAATTGACATTATTATGGCCCATTCAATGTCCTATATCCATTGTTCAGGGTGTAGCAACGTTATACTTTTTCATTCACATATTCATACTAAAATATGGTCTAAAGTATAAGTATGTTTTTATCGTTTTCTGCAGCTTTCTCCAGAACTTGATTTATAGCCCCAAATGCATTATATTGATGATCAAATACAGTTTGGTAGCGATCGGTGCCAGATAAAAAATGTCAACTGGAGGTACTTCTAGAAGTTACTACGTATGATCTGATGATGACCGGATGGGCGGGGGGTCGTTTATAATTCCGTGGGCAACGTTATATCATTCACCTAGTGTGGGTCATATGATCATCAGAGCAGTTTATATGGAACACGTTAGAAAATAACGCTGGATATTACCGTATCTTCCTCGCGCCGTTGGACGATCAGCTTGGAGTAGACAGTTTTCGATTATGGGATGTTGATCTAGATGAACCATTTCCAGGTTGTATAATACTATATACATCCAAATAACGTTGTTTATTGAGTTAGGGCGAGCGATTGATTATCCAGTGTGTCGAGATAGAGTCCGGCTAACGATCGTGAGTGCCCGGACGAAATATGGATGAGCACTTCCTGTTTGGCGCGTCACTTCCTGTAATTGTAAAGGATAGGCAAAAATAAGCATTTTTGAAATATTGATATCAAAGACGAGTTACGGTGTCTTCGGCAGAATGAGCATGGCGAGCAAAGACGAGTTACGGCGTTCCCGGCGATTAAAGTGTTAAGAAGTTATTTAAATAATAGGTTTCAATATGTAAACATTAATAATACAGAATCACATCTTAGAAGAGTAACTTGTGGTGTTCCACAGGGTTCCGTATTGGGACCCACGTTATTTATACTTTATTTAAATGATATTTTTACAGTATCGAATATTACATGGTAATATTACGTTTGCTGATGATACTAATTTACTTTGTTCAGGGGAGGACATAAAATAATTATTGAAAACAGTAGAAAGGGAATTGATAAAGTTAAAGAAATGGTTTGATAGGAATAAGTTGTCTCTTAATGAAAACAAAACAAAATGTATTTGGTGGTATTCCTACCGACTGTGAAATTAAACTGAATTTAAATGGAACCGAAATTTAAAGAGTATATGAAACAAAATTCTTAGGTGTGATTATAGATCACAAACTCTGTTGGAAGCCACATACAATATATCAAAGGTAAACTAGCCAAATCGGTTGGCATTCTGTACAAAACAAGGGAGCTGTTAAATCAGAAATGTTTGCATATATTGTATTTTTCACTTGTTGTGCCATACATGTCATATTGTGTTGAGGTCTGGGGGAATGTTTATAAAACAAATATAGATCCTATTATTAAACTACAGAAAAGAGCTATTAGAATAATAAACAAAGCTAGTTACCTTGAATCGACAAATCCATTATTCATAAAGTCCTGCACATAAACATTTGTAGATATGGTGTACATAGATATTTACATAAAAACCTTGGAGATAATTTTTCATGCTAAGAGTAAGAACCTACCAGTTTGTATTCAATGTCTCTTTCAACCAAGAGAAGGAAAGTATAATTTAAGAGGGTTGTGTATTCTTAAAACATGTAAAAAGGTAAGAACTAATGTAAAGCTAGATGTGTTTAAATTTTGGGAGTTAAATTGTGGAATAGCCTTAGTGACGGGTTGAAGTTGTGCAGAAGGAGTACAGTTTTGAGTAAAACATTAAAAAAAAAATCTTAAAAAAGAAAATAATAATAATTTATATCTTGCAGCATATTTTAAGTTTTTCTTTCTTATATTAAAGTATATTTAGTTTTTAAGAATTGTAAAGGATAGGCAAAAATAAGCATGTGCTTCAGCCTATTCCTTTTTTCGGTCATTGAGTTTGGATTTTGTGTGTGAGCTTACTTTGAATATGTACATTTGTGATTTTTCTTTTTTTCTTTTTCTTTTGAAAGTCCACAAGTGTGTTTTTGATTGATCTGTAAACAAAGACCGAAAATAAACTATTCATCATTATCATCTCTGTGGTTTTCTTAGGGAGACCTGTGAAAAGTGCATTACAGTAGTCTAACCGGCTAGATATGAATGCATGAATTAGCTTCTCGGCATCGTTTTGATTAATAAATGGTCGTACTTTTGCTATATTTCTGAGATGGAAGAACAATGTTTTCATCACTTTGTTAATATGAGAATTGAAGTTCAGTTCTGAATCTATGATAACCCCGAGACTAGTGACCTCAGATTTGATCCAAGGGGTTAGTCCTCCCAGGTTCTTTATTAACGTTTCTTTTTTAGTTTTGGGGCCGATAATTAGAATTTCAGTTTTGTTCTCGTTTAGTTTCAGGAAGTTCTTACTCATCCATTTATTTATTGCCAGTAAGCAGTCTGTAATGGAGTTCTGTAGCGTTATGGCTTCGCTCAGCACCTAGTTGCATATATCTCGCTTCAGCGTATATACACTGAATAAAAAATTCCACCATGTACCTTTACATGCCAGCATTCATCTGACCACACCCCCATCCGCTTACCTTCATAAGCAGGGGTGGGGCCACACACTCATCTCCTTCTCAAATTTCATCCACAAGGAAGTGCCTGCTATATGCCCACTTGACATGGAGAAAAATATTTAGTCTGAGGAAAGGAAAACAGAAGAACAAGGAGATACGTTGATATCATATCTTTATTTTCTCTCACTATTTTTGAGAAAATACGGCCATATTGTCTTCGTTACTGGAGTGTCTGGATCATTCCGACCTTCAACGGTTTTTTCGTATTAGGAGCTCACGCCGCTGACATGCTTCCCAGCTACAGTCCTCCTTGCTGCGGCTGGATGGGGTTGCCCTCCGGCAACACAGCTGGACTGTAGGACGCACCGACTGTTGTGAGAAGCGGTTGTTTCCAGGTTGGGTACGTACTGTTTTGCTTGCGAGCTCTGGTTGTTGTTGATGTTGTGGGGGTTAGTGACAATTTACGAAACGCTGACTCCAGGGTAGGGTCCTCTGCTCAGCTTAAACGGCGGTCGGAGGATCTTGGTCTGATGATGGTTAATCTAGTGGGCCGCGACTAGGTCCTGGTGATCCCAGGATTCTCGAGCGGATGCTTCTCTGTCCCATGCAGGCCCCATCTTTCATATACAAATGAAAGTATACCCTAACGAGGAAATGTGGGCATAGGATCTTCTTTATCGGGAGTTCCATGCTCAAAACCGGCTGCAGCCCGACATGGGAATTGTGCTGGCCCCGCTGATGTCTGGATCACCGTTGACAACTGTGTTCTGACATTCTTTTTCTTTTCCCATCTTAGGGGAGGGACTGGGACAGCGGCCTGTCTGAAGTGTGGCTTGTTATGTCATTGTGTACAGTTCAGGTGATAGCTGCTTAGCTTGCGTGCTAGTTGTGGACTACTGTGTTAGCCAGTCAGCTGTTAGCTGCGGCGTTAGCTCGCTGTGTTTACCAGGCTAGTAAACGTTAGCTTGTTGCTATCAGCCGAACGACTGTTAGCTTAATGCTACACTTTTGAGCGGTTTCTGTGACTATAACATGCCTTAAACACTCTGACTACGACGTCATCTTTGACAGAGGATGTTAGTCGAACCTACCGGGAGCCCTGCCAGCGAGGACTGCGTCATGTATCATGGAGAACCGTAGCGGCTGGGTGGCGCAGCGACGCTGCCCTTGTCGTCAACACAGGGATGCTGTGTTCAAACTTCGGTGCCCCGTTAGCCAGATTGCAGTTCGCTTGGCCTGCGCTCAGGGTAGGAAGGTCCCGACCGGACCTTAAACACTTCTTCTTTCCTTCCCTTCTAAATGTTTTGTAATAACGATGTTTTCCAAAACGGGTGTTGCTGCAATACATTGAGGATACAACGCGTGTTGTGTGTGAATTGTCTTGTCACTGGTATAGCTTCTCTCTCCATAGAAATTGGGTTGTTGCTTTACATGTGTAAAAATTATCTGGTTAGTTGTGTTGAGAACATGTGTGTTCATGTACCGTGAACTCACAACTAAGGGGGTTAATTAACCTATAAAGCTATGCTTAGTGACATATGAGTGAAGAATGAATTCTTTTCTCAGCCTGTAATGACAATGAACAGTGTGTTCACATATTAACAGGGTTACCTGTTCAACTTGGCCGTATCAAGGGTAAGGTAGGAGGGGTGATCCCCCCGGTTTCCCTGGGGCTTCCCCACCCTCCTCTCAGACATGTTGTTTACAATATATTGTGTCACTGTGTTTGTGGGGATACGATGTAATCCTTAGCTTAATTGCTGGGGTTGTGCTAACCGCTTGAGAAACTATATTTTCCTAAAGAAAAGATTGTTTGGTCGCTTATGTGTGTGCTTAGCAAGGCCTGTGGCCGATACATAATCGAGGATTCTGTATTCTCTCGTTATGAAAAACGGCGTTCCTCTGTAGCAAGAGTGTACTTGCCATTTTTTGTTGTGATAAAGGGTTGTGTGTGTCTTGTGATCTACAACTGGGTTAGGTTGGCCACAGAAGCACATGTGTAAGTCTGGTACCGGGGCTCTTAAAGGGGGCCCTCTCTATTCTGTGTTTTTTCCTTAGTAAAAATCAGATAGCAGGTTAGCACATGAGCTATGTGAAGCTGTTAGACACTTCATGTAGCTGACTATGACTGTGTCATGCTCTTTTTTGTCATTACATCCTATCATGGGTGTGGGGTCGTAAAGGGGTGAACTGGTAATCCTTTCCTCCCATTTTCTGATTGGTCAGGGGTTAAAACCTCCTGTCCTTCAAGGTTCCTGTCACGTTGCTGTTCGGCACGTTACAGGGTAAGAGGGGGGGAGTTTCCTGGTCCCACGCCCTGGAAGATTGGGCGTGTGCACCGCAGAAACTGTGCGCGTCTCTGTTGGTAAGACTTCCGTGAGTTGTTCGGGTCCATGTTATGGATCTGTTTCAGGGAGTTGTCAGAGCTCCTCCTCACGAAGCTCCTCCTCGGGCCTTCTGTGAGTTCGGACTCTCCTTCTCTGTGAGGGAGCCTCCTCAGAGTGCAGAGCCTCCTCCTCAGATTGTCAAGGTGAGTAGAACTTCAAAAAGGAGTTCTGCTCTATTGTGTGTGTATTCGATTCAATTCGATTATTGAGTGTGTATTGGTTCAGTGCCTCCTCCTCGGAGAGCCCTAACCCAAATATTACATAGCTCAATGTTGCAATATATTCTTTTCAATCTATACAGCTCGCGTGGGAAGTCTCTCTGGGGATTTCTGTCTCCTCCCTATGGCGAGGGTGGTGGGATGTAAAAATGTAAACAATTTTTACCCTCAGCTGCGTCACGTGGGATTCATGTCAGTCTGTGTTTCTTTCTTTTTTGAATAAAAAGAGGAAGGTACATGAAGCACGACGGCTCCGTGTCGTTCTCCCAGGCGACTTGGAGGAACAATGTTTGGTGTCTTGCTAGACTATCCATTGATGTGTTTGGGTCTCGACACATATATAGTGCTGGCTCGGTGTGTTTCTGTTAAAGAATCACGCAGGGGCTAAGTGCGCCTTGGTTGCTTGTTAAAACAGCGTTTTTATAGGGCAACTGGGATGGAGTTTTGTCTCTTCCGAGCGCCAGTTTACTAGGTTGTCTCGATGAATTCTCGTTCATATCTGGGGGATGTTAACGGAATAGATCTGAACATAGGTAGAGGGGTCTCACGCCCTTGGGGTGGGCCACTGAGCACGTCTGGGTGGCGCACCCTCTTTTCATGTTTTAGATCAACACGCATACCTACCACCTCTCCTGGAGTGGCCATGTCTGCGTGGTTAGGACACGGGACTGGTCTGGTCACGCTGGTCCAGGTCAGTTAACCCGTTGTCCGCCGGGGATGCAGATCTGCTGTTCTGGTACCCTGAGGGACTTGTGCTTTTTTCGGGGGGGAAAATGCCGGGTCGGTCCGGGTGTCACAGGGTTAGGCGTTATGGAGACCCTTTGTTGGGTACATGTTGTATTCTGCACTATCGTAATGGCTTACGGCCATACCAACCTGTACACGCCCGATCTTGTCCGATCTCGGAAGCTAAGCAGGTTCGGTCCTGGTTAGTACTTGGTTGGGAGACCGCCTGGGAATACCAAGTGCGGTGTGCTTAGGGCTGGTTCTCCATTATTTTCGCTCCTCTCTCACGCGTGGCGAAGAGGGGGCTGTTGGGGTGGTCTTGGACCTCCTCTGGTAACCCTGTGCTTCCCGTGCCGCCGGGCCCGGTCCGAAGTAAAGTTTCGTTGATACCGTAGGCCTGGGATAACCCTTTTTTGAAAACAAACACTTGTACTGCGGTATAGCCGGTGTATACCCGCAGGTGTGTTTTGGAGTTTTTTCTTGAGGGGTTATAGGAACAACCACCGTCTGTACCAAGAGGGTGGTTGATTCCCTGGTGTGTTGGAGCAGAGTCAACTCCCGGGTTACCCGGTTGAGTGTGCCCCTGCACGTTCATGACGTCTGCCAATCATGTCAGCCTTCTCTGCCTCGACCCCTCTGGGTGGGTTATTTTTAGTGGAGGCTTTGTCATGGTGATCAACAACACCAGCATACGCCCCTTCCGCCGGGGGGGCTGTTTTCAGCGGACTCCTTTGGCGCCTGTCTCATCCGCAGTACTCCAGGCTCAGGTTACAGCCTGTTGCCTGGTTTCCCCGGTGCGCTGCCTGCTTCCGTTGGTTAACCTTTTGAGTGCTTACGGCCATGCTGACTGCTTGTTCTGCAGGGTCAGTGTGCCAGGCGGTGTGCTATTGGGGGGAAAGTGCCCGCTCTTGGAGGGGCCTTATCCGAATACGCTGGCGATGTGGGGGGCGGTGTCACTAAGTGACCACCTGGTGGGGTCTTGATGCCTGGCGTCATTGACCTCTCCGGGCCCCCTTTTTCCAGGGGATCCAGTCCCTTCAGTGGGTCTGGGTCTTCCTTCGCGCTCCGCTGCTACGGCCTTGCCACGGGGTTGGGTTTGCTCTTGACCCCGTGATTTTTGGGGGCAGTAACGAGGTTGTTCCTTCCGTTCGTTCCCGGGTGGCATGCGGGTTGTGCGTGTGTGTAGTCGTGGGGTCAAGCCACGGTCTGCTCACCCTGTGCGTTGAGTTGCTTGAGTGCCTCTTCGCACGGTCGGATGTGTCGCCCTCCCGTGAACCTCCAATAGGGGGGGTATCCTCCATTAGGGAGGGTCGGGGGGGCTCGGTCCTCCCCGGTTTGATGGTTGTGGGGGGCCTCAGCGGGGTGTATTTGTCGGGCTATGGCTCCCGCTCAGCTCCTGTTATGCAACTAGGTGCTGAGCGAAGCCATAACGCTACAGAACGAAGGGTTATGTATATAACCCAGTTCTGTGAGTTATGGTGCGCTCAGCACCTAGGACGCCGCTGCGGCCCTTGATTTTTCATTGTGGTGAAATTTGTTGGGAAGGAGATGAGTGTGTGGCCCCACCCCTGCTTATGAAGGTAAGCGGATGGGGGTGTGGTCAGATGAATGCTGGCATGTAAAGGTACATGGTGGAATTTTTTATTCAGTGTATATACGCTGAAGCGAGATATATGCAACTAGGTGCTGAGCGCACCATAACTCACAGAACTGGGTTATATACATAACCCTTCGTTAATCGCTGTATCATTTGGTTCAGCAGATATGTGCAGTTGTGTATCATCCGCATAGCTATGGAAACCTACATTATGTTCTCTGATGATATCACCCAGCGGTAACATGTAAAGGGAGAAGAGTAAAGGACCTAAGCAACTCCCTTGTGCAACTCCATAGTTGTTATATATCTCAGACATGTGGCCTCCTAGTTTAACATAGAATTTCCTCCCTCTGATGTATGTTTTAAACCAGCTTAGCACATGTTCTGAGAAACCGACAAGGTTTTCAAGACGATCGATTAGAATATTGTGATCGATTGTATCAAATGCTGCACTGAGATCTAGCAGGATAAGGATGGAGATCTTATTCTCGTCAGAGTTTAGCCTGAGGTCACTGATTATTTTGGTGAGGGCAGTTTCAGTGCTATCATATTTTTTGAATCCCGACTGAAATTCTTCTAAGATGTTGTTTTCTTCAAGAAAGGAATTAATTTGAACTGAAACTATCTTTTCAAGTACTTTACTAATGAATGGTAGGTTGGATATTGGTATTTTAGTAATGGCTTTACAACTGCTGTTTTAAAGGCATCTGGGAAAATACCAGTTCTAAGGGAAGTGTTTATTACTGCATTATGTTAATGAACCCGGTCTTATTTGACATGCCCTGAGTCGAACCCCTATAGACCACTATACCAAGCGGTGAATTCACTTCTTTGTAATGTGTCTGGATGCCTTTTAAGGGGGAGTGAGTTTACTTGCAGTACCGCTATGTGCCACAGTCACAACACTTGAAGTCCATCGTGACTGTGGATATACTCACGGTACCTCCGTTACACTAAGCATAACAGCATCTAAGTTAATTTACTTCTGACCATTATAGTCAAAGTATTTTCCTATGAACTGAAACTCATAAGATCACATAAGGCTAGCATCATTGGCGTTCAGTTACAGCTATATTGGCCAACGTTAGCCAGTCATCTAGCCAGCCACTGCACTACGAACTGCTAGCCAGCCAGCTCCCTTTAATTCGCAATACAACAGCCAGCTAGCCAGCTAGCCAGCTACTGCACTACGAACTGCCAGCCAGCTAGCTGGCGTTTCTTGTCTTTAAGTGCCTTTTCGGCCCTTAATCTTTCCTGCCATCTGGTCGTGGCCCTGAGGGCAAAACTATGTCCTGTCTGAATGACAGCTGCTAGCCGACTCTTACCACTCATATCACCTTGGTGAAAGTCCTGTTTTGTCTAACATCTGACTCAATATTTAAAGAACACTTTAACAATAACCACACTAGCTACAGTAGCTAGGTAGCTAACGTTAGCCAATGGAAGAACGATAGCTAGCTAGCCAATGCTAGCCAACAGCTGCCTGCAACAACGAATGCCAATGATGTTATCAGCCGTTGATATTATGAGCTATCAGTAACTAGCCAGCTAGATAACGTTAGACAACGACTCATGTATTAAACTAAAGTTAACAGTTTACTGGGCCATTTTGTTTAATGCTTCAGTTATGTTGAAAGAGGAGCTGTCACAACAAGTTGCAGAGGCTCTGCACTTGGAGCGAATGAGAGGATTTGTTGACAAGACAGGTCTGTGAGGGGGAGGGGCAATGTGTGCACTGCAGCAGCGTGTGTGTGCGTGTAAGTCAACAACTTGCTGTAGGAGAGAAGACAGTGAGAAAGCCAGCTGGTATCGATAGTGCAGAAAGTATCGATATTGTGGGAAATGAGTATTGAGTATTGTTTTAAATATTCAGAATCGATACATGTATAGAAAAATCTATATTTTTGACAACACTAGAAGAGAGTGAAGATAGTGAAGATAGTGAAGAGAGTGAGTGAAGAGAGTGAAGTTAGTGAAGAGTGAAGAGAGTAAAGATAGTGAAGATAGTGAAGAGAGTGAAGAGAGTGAGTGAAGATAGTGAAGTGAGTAAAGATAGTGAAGAGAGTGAAGTTAGTGAAGAGAGTAAAGATAGTGAAGAGAGTAAAGAGTGAAGATAGTGAAGAGAGTGAAGATAGTGAAGAGAGTAAAGATAGTGAAGAGAGTGAAGAGAGTGAGTAAAGATAGTGAAGAGAGTGAAGTTAGTGAAGAGAGTAAAGATAGTGAAGAGAGTAAAGAGTGAAGATAGTGAAGAGAGTGAAGATAGTGAAGAGAGTAAAGATAGTGAAGAGAGTGAGTGAAGAGAGTGAAGTTAGTGAAGAGTGAAGAGAGTAAAGATAGTGAAGATAGTGAAGAGAGTGAAGAGAGTGAGTATTCACACTGGGGGCGGAGCTAGGCGCTCATGGAGTAGACGTGTTTCATATGAGCTCCCTTCTACCGTGCGAAATATACGTTTCTCCCCATTAGTCTTCATTTTATTTTTATTTGTTTTTTGTCTGCTTGTTAAGTCGTCGAGTTTCAACTACTGTCGTCGACTTTTTTCGACTTTCTGCGATGTTGGTGGTGGAAACCAGATCTATGAGCGCCCCAGCCAGCAAACTGCCACCGGGCCTGGCCGTGCCGTCGCCCGGTATCGGTGAGATAAGCGAAGCTGTGCTCTCGGTCATGACCAAGCTCCATGCAGACTTTGAGACACGCTTTGCTGAAACGCAAAGAAAAGTGCTGGCGGATTTTTGTGATAACCTTCATCGAGAGATATCAGAGGAAATTAGGTTGGCGGTCGTCCCGTTGAAAGACAAGATGGAGTCGCTGCACGTTATCTCCTCGGCTAATGCTAACGAACTAGCCACGCTAACGACAGAGGTCTCATTACAAGGCGAGAAGATGGCGGGTCTGGAGTCCTCCCTGCTGGCTAGGCAGGCTGAAGTTGCCAAACTACAGTCGGTAATTGTGGAAATGCAGTCCCGGGAGAGACGCTACAACATCAGGATTGTTGGAGTACCGGAGGGCAACGAGGGAGGCCGTCTCTCTGAGACCATGCCAGAATTGCTGCAAGAAATACTGGGGAAAGATGTCCTCCCCACCCCTCCCGTATGTGAGTTGGCCTACAGAGCGGGCAGGACCAGTCCTGGAGAGAACAAGGAGCCGAGGCCCATCATTGTCAAGCTGAACAGGCTTCAGCAGAGGGAACTCATCATGCGGTCGGCCCGTGCCAGAAGGGGTAATCTAAGGCTTGGCAATCACAAAGTGGCCATTTTCGAAGATTTTACGCCGGAGGTTCAAGCACAGAGAGGCGAATACAAAGTGGTCATGTCCAGGCTATGGAAACTAGGCCTGAGGCCCACGCTATTCGCTCCCGCGAAATTATCTGTGCTGAGTAAGGACGATGGTCGGCGTTCATTTTGGTCGTTGGCTAAAGCGAAGGAATATCTCGAGGGGATAGCCGAGACTGTAGCTTGATATCTATGTCAGGTGAGTGACTTGGCGATGTGGGCCTGAATACATTGATAGGGCCGACTACTCACAAATGCTTGCTGTCATGCCCAGACATGCTAACTGTCCACTGCCCATCCAAACTAGCGGGGCTTCCCAATGACTTCTGTTACTTGCTAATGCTGTCCTCATGGTCGTACTTGTGTATCGCCTCTATGAAAGCTAGCGAGCTAGCTGAACAATGTACATAACAGACTCTAACGTGCTATCCGGATTCATCACTAGCTTACTCGCTAGCCTCGGGCTAGCTAGCGGGCTGCGTCTATCGTCTGCGCTTTCGAGACCCGTTAATATTTACGTATTTTGGTTGTTGTTGCTGTTTAAGTGTCATCGGTTTGCACAATTCAATGGTGATCGGGTCCTTAACTAACTTCTTGTATGCTTTTATTTTTATATCCAGGCTGTTTTGAGCTTTGGGCTCCGGTAGGAGAAGATCGGTTGAATATATATATATATACAATATATGATAACAGGTTGTGTCAGGTATTGCTTATTACCATCCCCGGGTTAATGAAGGTGTTTAATTCTATTCTTACATAGGTTATGTCATTCCAACCGTTGTGCCTGATCAGAGGGGCTGTTACATGTGTGCACTTTGACCATAACCCCCTTTTTTCCCTTTCTTATTATTGTCGTTGTTTAAATGACATCTGTTTGCGCAATTTACCTGTGATCCGATCCTGCCTTAGACTATCTGCTGGTATGCTTTAATTTAATTTTGTTTTGAATTTTTTATCCATTTGTGCTATAACATTGCGACGTTGATGCGCAGACTCGGAGGTAGATGGTTGCAGGGTTGATGTTGAGTTATTATATAATAATGGCTATTTTTTCCATTATAGTTGTCTCATGCTAGGGCCAATGCTCACGGTGGTTTTCGACCGATATCTTTATTGAATTTAATTTTTATTATTATTTGTGTTTATTGGACTAGTGGGGGTTTAATCAGGGGTTTATCTAGAGGGGGGTCGGAGTGGAGAGCGTCTTATTGGATCCATGACTCCAGTGGGAAATGATAGGAAGATGACCATCCTTAGTGGATGGGGCATAGGGAGGGGATTGGAGAGTGGGTATAGGAGGGTTTATAATAGGATGGGTGGGTTAGGGTTTAGAGTAGAAGGAGGGGGGGTTGTAACTGGGGTGGTATTTTTGTGTGTTTTATGTACTGTTGTCTTATATGTGTGTAATTGTTCCTCCTCTGAACTCCTGGGATTGACCGTCTGGGCCCGCCTGGATCAGCGCCTCTGTACTCAGCCTGGCTGCACTGGTATGTTCTCTACGTATTTAGACAAACTCGACCATGGCTAAATTGAATATTTTAATTTGGAACGCGGGGGGTCTTAACACCCCACACAAGCGTGCCAGTGTCCTTTGGTTATTGAAGAGAAGAAATATTGACATTGCTCTCCTTAGTGAGACGCATTTATTGGTGGGTGATGTGTCAAGGCTAGCAAATCGACAATATCACGTTATCTCCTCATCCCATCCCGATGATAAGACGAAAGGAGTCGTCATAGTTACAAGACGTAACCTTGATATCAAAGTCCTGGATGTGTGGTCGGACATGGAGGGAAGGATTACTATAGCAAAAGTTGAGTTCTCTCATAGGAAGATGGCAATAATAGCATTGTATGCCCCTAACACATTTGATTCAGCGTTCTATAATACAATCACGAAGAATATGTTGGAACTTACTGGATACGCTCTCATTGTGGGTGGCGATTTTAATGCGTGCTGGGATGCGGAGATTGATAGGTCCGGGTCCTCTGAAACAAGCGACCAAAAACGGTCCTCTAAGGCCCTCAGGATGTGGGCCCAGGACACTGGGCTCACAGACCTATGGCGCTTATCCAATCCCACCCTCAAGGATTACTCTCACCTGTCTGCCAGACACAAAACCTTCTCTCGGACCACAAGGGGATTTTCCTTGTGGCAACCTTTGGCAGGCTCTCCACGAGAGCTCCCAGGTGGCGTTTTAACTCAACCTTATTAAAGATCGATCATTTCTGTTCTGAGTTCAGGAGTAAACTAGCTGAATTCTTGCAGATCAATGTTGGCACGGTCGATGACCCCAGGGTCCTATGGAACGCATTGAAAGGATTTATCAGGGGTCATGTCACACTTTTCGCCTCCAATTTGCGTAAATCCCGGTCAAAAAAACTAGAAGGACTGGAAACATTATATGCGGACCTATACGCATCTTTGCAAACTAACTATAGTGAACGACTAAACACACAACGTAAGATAGTCAAGAAGGAAATAAACTCCATACTTAAACAACAGTCTGAGTTCTTGATACATAGGACAAGGCAAAATTACTACTTTCACGGCTCCAGGCCTAGCCATCTATTGGCAATGAAAATACGCTTGAATGATCATTTCTCGGATATCCCCTCGATCAAGACGCGACAGGGTGCAATCACTACTGATTCGAAAAAGATCAACGAAACATTTAAAGAGTTTTACTCACAGTTATATAGCTCAGAGGTTAATCTCGACGACTCTAAATTTGAATCGTTCATTGGCGGGCTTGAGATACCCCACATTTCTGAGGAAGAGGCTAAGGAACTGGGGAAACCGATCACTCTTATGAAACTAAGGGAGACGATTGCTGAAATGCAGAGGGGTAAGGCACCAGGCTGGGATGGTATTCCACCCGAGGTGTATTTAGCTTTCTGGGACCAACTGGGTCCATTGATGCTCGATATGATCAATTACGCTATCGAACAAGGGGAGTTCTCAAGAGATGTCAACATGGCGTTGATTTCTTTACTTCTCAAGAAGGACAAAGATCCCAATGATTGTGGCAGCTATAGGCCCTTGAGTCTTCTCGGGGCCGATTTAAAAGTGTTTGCCAAGGTGCTGGCCCGCCGCCTGCAGAGATTTATGACGGTATTGGTACACTGCGATCAAACTGGTTTTATCCCGGGGCGCCTGGCTGCAGATAATCTTAGGAGGCTGTTGCATGTAGTCGATAACAGTAAAGACAATACAGCTCTGTCCACTGTTCTGTCTTTGGATGCCATGAAGGCGTTTGACAGACTAGAATGGTCATACCTGTGGAAGATATTTGAGGTCATGGGTCTTGGACATTTTTTTATTCATATGATTAAAGTCCTGTATGCCTCGCCGTCGGCAATGATACTGACAGGCAAAAACTGTTCCACACTTTTCCCAGTCTCCAGATCTTCTAGACAGGGTTGTCCTCTGAGCCCAGGACTATTCGCGCTTTCCCTCGAACCATTGGACCAATTTATTAGGCAATCGGAAGACATCGTCCCCATGGTGATCAATAATACACCACACAAAATCGCTTTCTATGCGGATGACCTACTGATTTTTATGGATGACCCTTCCCGGTCAGCCACAAAATTATTGGGAATAATCGACGACTTTGGTAAATTGTCAGGCTTTAAGATTAACTGGAACAAATCAGCCTGCCTACCTCTTAATGAGCTGGCCAAGGCGGTGCGACTACCAGCTGATATCCCCATAGTGGAACATTTTAAATACTTAGGTATAGAGATATTCCCCACGCTGAGTCAAACTACTAAGTACAACTTCACGGGTACTTATGATAAAATACGCCAGGATCTAGACAGATGGTCGTCCCTTCCTAACTCCTTACAAGCCTGAGCTTCCATAATCAAAATGAACGTCCTGCCTAGGATACATTTTGTTAGCTCAATGCTCCCCCTGCCCCCTCCGATAGACCACTGGCGCAAGGTACAATCGATGGTATCTAAGTTTATCTGGAATAACAAACGCCCGAGAATCAAAAGAGCTACTACTCAACGTAGGAAACAAGATGGGGGCCTCGCAATCCCTGATTTTAAGCTTTATTTCTGGTCCTTTTCACTGAGACCTCTGATGTGCTGGCTAGACCCTGTAGATGCTGTTTCTTGGCGCTCCTTAGAAGCGGCGGCGGTCTCACCGCTAAGATTGCAGGATGTGGTGTACTCCACTGTCTCTATTTCGAAATGCCGGCTGAGGTATGGACCGATCATAACTCACGTGATCCAAACGTGGCGTAATGTACAGAAGTCGTGTGGGGTTAAATGCCCTTGGCACCTAGACTCTCCAATTTTTAATAACCAGCAATTACTTGTTGGGCACAAGCCGGTTAATATTCCTCAATGGCAGAGGAGGGGAGTTCATACTCTGGAGGATATTTATGATAAGAACGGCCTCCGTGCGTTTCAGGACTTAAGAGAATTTTATGATCTTCCCGGCGAGTCCTTCTTTCTTTACCTTCAACTAAGGTCAGCGCTGAGGGCGCATGGCGTGCCGTGGGCTCAAGCTTTGCACCCACACCCCTTCCTCAGGCTCATAGTGGACAGGTCGACCTCCAGAGGGTTTGTTTCAGACTTTTATACTCTCTTAATTCAATCCACGTATAAAAATGTATCATTGGATACAATCTGGCGTGTGGATATCCCGGAGTTGGACCCCGAGTTTGACTGGGATGATGTTTGGGCAAATGTGGCATTGTCTTCCCGCAACCCCAATCACCAGCAAATTAATTTTAATTATATTCATAGGACCTATCTTACACCTAGGAAGTTATTTGCTATGGGACTGATAACCGACTCTCGGTGCACTTTGTGCTCTCAAAAGGCCACTGGCACTTATATGCATATGTATTGGGATTGCCCACCAGTGGCCCGCTTCTGGAGATCAATAACGGACAAACTTTCAGATCTGTGTGGCTTAACTATCCCATTCACAGCTGTTACGCTACTCCTGAACGATATAACAACACTACCAGCGTCCGTACAACTGAAAAGGGTTGTCCTAGCGGGCGTCACAGCGGCGAAGAAGCTAATAGCAATGAGATGGAAGGAGCCGGAGAAGCTCACAGTGATTAACTGGTCCCTAACACTGTTGGATGTGATTTATCTTGAGATATCCACGGCGCGGGTGATTGGGGTAGGGCAGGCTGGGATTGACCTGTGGTTCGCAGCAGCTGAGAAGGTCAGGACCGCCGTGTGCGGCTGAGCGGGGTTGGGGTGCTTGTGCGGGGGCGTCCGGCGGTCTCATGGGAGGGGGAGGAGGAAATGTCTTGTCTGTCTTGTCTTTTGTTATGTCTTGAATTTAACTGGGGATTTTATTGGGGGGCAGCTATTTAGCTATTTCTTCACTATTTGGTCATTTATTAGATAGCCCCCCTTGAAACCTTGACATTTTGAGATTTTGTAATTTAAAATTTAAAAAGGTTGAACTCTATTTCTTTTCTTTTTGTCTTTATAATTTATAAATTGTTATTCTGTATTATTATTGTTTTTGTTATTTTCCTGTGAAGTTCTGTGTATTGTGATTGTGGTTAATGTGTTGTCTTGTTTCATGTGATTAATAATAAAAAAAATTGATCAAAAAAAAAAAAATAGTGAAGAGAGTGAGTGAAGATAGTGAAGTGAGTAAAGATAGTGAAGAGAGTGAAGTTAGTGAAGAGAGTAAAGATAGTGAAGAGAGTAAAGAGTGAAGATAGTGAAGAGAGTGAAGATAGTGAAGAGAGTAAAGATAGTGAAGAGAGTAAAGATAGTGACAAGAGTGAAGTTAGTGACGAGAGTGAAGTTAGTGACGAGAGTAAAGATAGTGAAGAGAGTAAAGATAGTGAAGAGAGTGAAGTTAGTGACAAGAGTGAAGTTAGTGACGAGAGTGAAGTTAGTGACGATAGTGACCTCCTGTGATGGTTGGCTTCCTGAGGACAGATTGTACAGCATGTCAGAGAGGAGTGCAGCAGGGAGGAGAGCCTACAGTACTGGTTCTGGAGGAGTAAAGGACACAATAGCCTCTCTATTCCCTTCCCTCTCTCCCACAAGTGGAATTCAGAGTCAGGTTGGTGGCCCGGGAAGATCCGATCATTCCATTGTTAACAGGGAGAATGACGGCGATGTGGTTGCCCTTGGAGACGCGCACCTGGACGAGAGTCTTTTCAATCCACAACGAAAATCCAGTCACCTCCCGTGACCCGCGTCAGGCCGTAATATCTGCACCTTGATGACTGACTCACCACGTGACGTCTCTCTCTGATCAGTCAGATGAGCCGGAGCAGATTCGTATCTGGCAAAAAATATATAAACAGTGCTCATTTTACCTCATGTGTGCCCTCTATGTGTCAATGAAACAGGAGGAGGGAATGTATGAGATAGAGAGAGAGAGAGAGAGAGAGAGAGAGAGAGAGAGAGAGAGAGAGAGAGAGAGAGAGAGAGAGAGAGAGAGAGAGGAGCTGTAGATCGTCAGATAGTGGAATAACACAGTTTCTGTGGAGTGCACTGAGGTGACAGAGTTCTGGGAAGACCAGCTTCTCGGCAGGTGAAAAGATTCAGGGAATTTAAGTAATGAAGTAAACTGAAGGAGAGAGAGAAAGGGAGAGAAATAATTGGCCGTGGGGGGAGTTTTGGGAGAAACAAAATGTAGAGGGCCCATTGCCACACAAATCCACTTCAAGGTCCTTGACCTGGCATACCATCAGTGTTGTGCTAGTTACTGAAAAATAGTAACTCAGTTACTTTACTAGTTACTTCATTTCAAAGTAACTTCGTTACTGTACTAGTTACTTACACCCAAAAGTAATGAGTTACTGTGAAAAGTAACTATTTAGTTATTTAAAAAAAAAATAAAAAAAAAATATTGCTCCCGAGTCCCATGCCCCAGATAGTACTCAAAATCGGTTGATCAACTTGACAGTTTCCATTCACATCACCGAACTCTGCTAAGCAATGTGGTCTAGATACAAACACAAATCTGACACAAACAAATGTTGTCCCGAGTCGATATAATAAGAAGTGCGCCGGTTGAAGGAACAGCCTTGATGTCGCCGGAGCGTTTCATTATAACCATTATAATTCAAGGGTACTACGACTATGCGTGCACCTCATGGTACCAAAGCACCTCAAAGGCGCTTAAAACAAAATTACAAACATCACAAAACAAACTGGTCAGACTACTACTTGACCTGAACCCCAGAACCCACCTCACCCCTGCCCACTTTGACAACCTAGGATGGCTTAGAGTAGACGACAGAGTACAGCAACTTGCAATGGGCCTGGTCTACAAGATACACTATACGACTGGGGTACCCATGTACATGTCAAAATACTTCCCAAAGGTCAGTGAATACCACAACCACTACACCAGAGGAAGCTCAACAAATCATGTAAAACCCAGACAAGGGACTAAACACGTTTCGCAATTATGCCACAACAATGTGGAACGCCCTACCCAAAGCTAGGGGTAACAGTACTGTATATTTGAATACTGTTTATGTCACAAATGTATCAGTACTAAATACCTATATGTCCCTATGCCATAAATGTCATGTATGTTGTGTATGTCATAAATGTCTATATGAATTTAAAATGGGGGACCCTGATGGAAACAAGACAAACGTCTTTCTCAGGTCTGCATCCCCTTAACAATTGTATGTATTGAGCCGTACTGTATTGTACCCATTCTGCAATCTGTTAAATAAAGTTTTCATTCATTCATTCACCATCTTGCAAGTTGCAACGTTGTTTAAGATATAAATCAAAGCATTGCAACGTTAGAATAGTTAGGATATCAATTGTGCATGAAAGGACTATATTTATATTGTTTGATTAGTATTATGAGATTCCCTGGCAGATTTCGTACAGTCAAAATCCGTTGATCAACTTGAGTTTCAGTGAACACATTGCACTCACCAAAGTCTGCGGTGGTTGAGATGTAGTAACGTTACGTTAGTCCAGTTGACTCTAGCAGCGCCTCAAACATGTTCTTTATCTCGTTTCCATGTTGTATATTAATTATCTCTCCAAGTAGTTGCTAAATGGTTTGTTAGTTTGTTACTGCGTTCTTTTTATGTAGATTCATAGCAAGCGTTTGTTTTGTTTACAATAGAGAGGGTCTATTTCTTTCCGTAGCCGCATTTCTGGTTTGCGCATTTCTGATTGGCCAGTGGCCAGACTCGCCTCGTATCATTCTACGCGGGTGGCGAGTGGATTTGGATGAGTGACAGTCCTCGTAGTTAACGTTAGACTCCAGTATCTTTGAGCCAAAACACAAATGACATAACTAAAACGTTATTTTCTTTTCGCTCGACAAAAGAGAAATACGCGAGTGCTCTGCCTGGGCGCTGCCATTATTATCAGTCAGGAATCTCAGGAATAGTAAACAAAACACGCCCCCAGCATAGCGTTCCCCGCAGCCAGGCAGACAGGATATGAGGATAATAATAATAATAATAATAATCACTACCGCTCGC
The DNA here is from genome assembly GCF_963971535.1 of Notolepis coatsorum. NCBI lineage: Eukaryota > Metazoa > Chordata > Actinopteri > Aulopiformes > Paralepididae > Notolepis > Notolepis coatsorum. Next base: position 82,285,223 of record NC_140182.1, on the reverse strand, counting down.
TATCAATCTACGCCGTATATAACGCAAATAACGCAGTGACGAACCATTCAGTAACGTAAGTAGCGTTACTGAATTTCAAAAGTAATGCGTTAGAGTACTAGTTGCGGCAAAAAGTAACTTCGTTTCTGTAACGCGTTACTTTGTAACGCGTTAGTCCCAACACTGCATACCATGCAGCGAGGGGAACGGCTCCCTCCAACCTCCGGTCAGTGGTCTCTAACTACACACCCTCAAGACCCCTACGCTCTGCATCATCTGGCCGCCTCAGACCTACTCCTATCCGAGCCCCGGGAGGGTCATCAAAGAGAAGCAGGCTATTTTCTGTCCTCGCTCCACAATGGTGGAATGAACTTCCCACCACAGTCAGTACAGCTGAAACCCGCCCAATTTTCTGCTGTTGACTAAAAACACACTTCTTCAATCAATATAATTATTTTTTTAAATGTACTAACCTTTGTACTTTATTTTATTATTATGCACTTTGCTACTAAGTAATCGACCTTGCCTATACTACTACCAACTATGCTAATATGTCTATACTACTACCTACTATGCTAATATGTCTATACTACTACCTACTATGCTAATTATGTCTATACTACTACCTACTATGCTAATATGTCTATACTACTACCTACTATGCTAATTATGTCTATACTACTACCTACTATGCTAATATGTCTATACTACTACCTACTATGCTAATATGTCTATACTACTACCTACTATGCTAATATGTATATACTACTACCTACTATGCTAATATGTCTATACTACTACCTACTATGCTAATATGTATATACTACTACCTACTATGCTAATATGTCTATACTACTACCTATGGGTGTAAAGGTACACGTATCCGTACCGAACAAATACAACAGTATTTTAACACTTTAATCGCCGCTGACGCTGAAACACGTCATTCCCCGCCATGCTCATTCTGCCGATGACGCTGGACAGCGTCTTTGATATCAATATTTCAAAAATCTGTGATCGAAATCATATTTCTCCCCCGGAGACATGAGATGTACTGTTGAGTCCCTCTCAACTCTACAACGGTTCAAGAGCGCCATCTGGTGGCCGATCGCCCAGGGGAGAAACAGGAAGTGGAAGCTGGTGCTCATTTCAATTGGGTCCGATCACTCGGTAATAGTCCCAGGACTCCAGCTGATCACAACGGATAGTGATCCGTTACCAATAACTCGATAAACAACATGATTTGGACGTATATACTATTATACAACCTGGAAATGGATCGGGTATTTCTACATCCCATAATAGAAAAAATTCTGTTCCATGCTCATCTCCCAACGGCGAGAGGAAGCTACGGTGAGTTTCAGCGTTATTTTTTAATGTCTTCTATACTAACTGCTCTAATGATCATATCACCCACACTAAATTAATGATATAACGTTGCCCACGGAATGATAAACGACCCCCCGCCCATCCGGTCAACATCAGATCATACGTACAGTAGTAACTTCTAGAAGTACGTGCAGTTGACATTTTTTATCTCGCGCCGATTGCTATCAAACTGTATACAATCATCAATATAATGCATTTAGGGCTATAAATCATGTTCTGGAGAAAGCTGCAGAAAACGATAAAAACATACTTATACTTTAGACCGTATTTTAGTATGAGTATGTGAATGAAAAAGTATAACGTTGCTACACCCTGGACAATAGATATAGGACTTTGAATGGGCCATGGTAATGTCAATTTAGCAATACAATTTAAAAAGTTATAGCCCTGCAAAGAAGGGGAACTTCTCCATGTTAAATAGGGCTGGCGAGGGATGGTAAATTATGAATTTAACCCCGGCGATCAAAGTGTTAACCACTAACTACCGCCCACCGTTTTATTTTTTTCACAATCTAATATAATAATAATATATATTTTTTTTTACAAGTTGATTATTAATTTCAATATAGAATATTTGTTGACAGCCCTACAAGTACAATTAGTTACTGCACACTACATCACCCCTGAGTGGAACATGGAAAGCCAAACGTTCCCCCACTGTACCGAAAACCCGTACCGAACCGTGACTTCAAAACCGAGGTACGTACCGAACCGTGGTTTTTGTGTACGGTTACACCCTACCTACTATGCTAATATGTCTATACTATTATGCACTCAAGACTGTAGCACTCAAGTTCAACACTGTTTGACGGACAATCTTATAATCTTAGCTGCCAGAGTTGTAGCTTCCCTTCCTGTTGACTTGTTGTGCAGAACTTTGAATAAAAGCGTCAGCTAAATTATTAGATTATGTAAACATGAATGTAGAGGATCAGGCGGTCGGGTGGCGTAGCGGAGATTGCGCACTTCACCAATGCAAGAGGCTGCGGTCTCGACTCCCGGAGTCAGCATTGCCCTGCGGCTTGGGCCGGTCGTCATACTAACTCGTTTGGCTGAGTTAGGGGGAGGGAAGTTGTGGGTGGTAATCTGGCGTTGTGGACAGCGACGCCTACAGGTCAGGTCTGGGCGCCTGCTCAGCGAAAGGCAGGAAATGGTGAAGGCAACGTGACCTCCCACACGTTACGCTTCACCAATGAGAGTCCTCGCTGCCAGGTGAAAAAAGAGCCACTGGCTGTCTCCACATGTGTCGGAGGAAGCATGTGGTAGGCTTCAGGGTTCCCTTGTACCGACCAGTAGGAGGAACATGCGCACAACAACCAGGTAGGGGAGGGAGGGAATTGGCATAACGACTAAATTGGGATGGGGAGAAAAATAGAAAATCAGGCGGAGAAAAATAGGATAAAAAAAAAAACATGAATGTAGAGGGAGCGGCGGGACGGACAGGGAAACGCAGGAAGAAGGATCGTTTTCTTTTTTGTCATCTAACCTTTATTGACCCGGGGAAGGGTTGTTGAGCGCATTATGACCTGCTGCATAGTTACACGCACTCTCATGTAGGAGACTCCAGGACTACTGTTGATCACGGAGCAGCTGCATTGGAGCAGTTGAAGGTTAAGTGCTGTTTCACTCGCGAGCAACTCCTGTTCACTTGCTCCACCCAGATCCAGATTTTCCTCCTGGCCTAGGGATTCAAACTGGTGACCTTCCAGTCACAAAGCCTGCTTCTCTAAGCTTCAGGCTCCCGCTGTCAGAAGGAAAACTGGAAGGTAGAGGTCTTCACAGGTCTACCCCGAACCCTTGACCCGCGACCACTACGGGTTAGGGTTTAGATTAGATTAGATTCATATCTCTTGTCATTATAGAGCACAAGTACAGTACAACGGAAATAAGTTTGGCATCCAACCAGAGTACAAATGTAACAGTAAAGTGCAATAGTAATATACAATGTACAGGTGATTAAACTGGGTATAAAATATATAAATGAGTACTACTGAGTAATACAAATGCTAATCAGATGTATGTACAGAGTTGTAGTATTAATATGTACAGTGATACAGGTATACATACACTAGAGTAGTAAGTCATAATGGCCAGCAACATAACTAATAAGAATAAAATGTACAGATATATAAATATATATATATATATATGCAGTAAATACATAAATGTATTGTTATGTGTAATCCCCATCAGAGAAGAACTGTATGAGTCTCATTTCTTTTAGTTATCCTCGTCCTATTGTAGCACACCTGTTGCCACAAGATGGCACTAAATCATCATATAATTGGAGGACGTCTGCGAGTGTGACCCTGCTCAGGAGGTGAAAGGTGAAGGGTCAGAGCAGCACAGATAGCTTAGCAGCCGTGTCAATGATCAGTCGTTATTATTATACAGATGTTATAGTTCACAATGGCAAAGTTATCTTTGCGTCTTTTAAACAGTAAAAACAAGTCTGCAAACAACATAATTTTGGAATCATTATGTCATCCACAGAGTTTCCACTAGCTATTTCTGACCAGCCAACGTGGTCGATAACATTCAAATTTACCGGCCAAATGTTACTTTTAACAGCCATATCATGTAATACACGTGCGGTGCAATAATAAAGAAATGCATGGAAACATGATTAGGGGAAGCAATCATAAGTACACTGCAAAAATAGTTTGACAAAATTAAGAAATGAAATATTTCCTGAAATAAGTAAATATGTCTAGGCACTGGAAGATCAGAATTTTTTTTAATCATAAAAGTCAGAAAATACTCATAATTAAGCAATCTTATGCCTTGATAAGCCTAACCATGGTAACACAATAAGCCAACCATACTTAACCCTTAGAAGTCTAACCTAAATAGCTCCTCCTCCTGAGAATTCCCCCCTTTTTTTTGTTACATAATATAAAATTACAGATTCATACCTTCAAAATAAGCCATCAATTGTCAAATTTGAGACGATAGTTTTCAATCAATGTCCTATCAAACATTCTGGTACAGTCATTACCAATTTGCAGCAGGAGCCTCTGAAGGGAATTCAGTGAATTCAGCTAATGATAAGGGAACTACACTCCTTCCCAGAATTCAATGTGATGTCAATGTTAATTTCAATGACTAATTCACACCATGAAACAAAGGCCCAGCAGGGAACAATTACAGCTGAATGGGGGTATAGTGTGACTGATCAATACAGGCAACACACACTTTGATTTGATGCCATGCATATACACACACTAGATAGACAGAGGTTTAGATATTTAGATAGATATATAATAGTAATATAATAGAAAGAGAGAGAGAGATAGAAAGAAAGAAAGAAAGAAAGAAAGAAAGAAAGAAAGAAAGAAAGAAAGAAAGAAAGAAAGAAAGAAAGAAAGAAAGAAAGAAAGAAAGAAAGAAAGAAACAGAGAGAGAGACATTTATAATAATAATAATTATTATTATTATTATTATTATTAAATAGAATAATTTTCTATAGGCTTGCCGTGGTAGTCAGTGATACTGGTGTCATTCTGTGTTCAGGCTTCCATACTTATTGAAAAGAATGCTCATATCCAAAAGTATTAGATAGATATAGGTCATACATGTAGGTATGCATTTGGTTACACACACACACAGAAGTTGTCTCAGACCGGGAGTAGTCTCAGAGAGGGAGATACAGAGGAGAGATGGAGAGAGAGATTTGAACTTAGTGTCCACTTGGGTGTCTGAAAACAGGCTGAAGTTAAACATCTCAAAAACCAAGAGCCTAATATTGGGATCCAAGCATACTATAAGAAAAGACGTGAAGCTAAGTATATCTTTAGACGGAACAGCTATTGAGCAAGTTAGAGAGGCAAAGCTGTTGGGTGTCACACTTGATGGAACACTCTCATGGTCAACTCACACCAACAATGTGGTTGCCAAAATGAGCAGAGGTATTTCAATTATCAGAAGATGTAGGTATTTTCTAGCCGATCTGATATTGAAGCAAGTGATACAGTCATTAGTTCTTTCTCACCTTGACTACTGTCCAGCTGTCTGGTCTAATGCCTCAAGACAAGAGCTCAATAAGATCCAGCTCACTCAGAACAGAGCGGCCCGTCTGGCCCTGAACTGCTCAATGAGAAACAGTGTGGAGGGGATGCATACCAAGCTGTTGTGGTTGAAGGTGGAAGACAGACTGGATTGCAGCCTGATCTTGTTCATGAGGAATATATATATCTCAAGAGAACCTATCTGTTTGTATTCACAGCTAACATGTACACATGATCGACATAAGTATAATACTAGGCATGCCTGTAGGGAAACGTTCACACTGCTACTACCAAAAACCAATGCAGCAAAGAAAACTGTGTTATATAGAGCCATGTCATATTGGAATAAACTGCCAGTACATCTTACTCAGATAACCAGTAAGATAAGTTTTAAAAATAATTTGAAAAGAGCATTGAGAGAAAAAGAAATTAGTTTACATTAAAGAAAAACACAGATACTGTAGTTTACACTGTAAAGAAATGACTGTCTGAGAGTTTAATCCCTTTTATTGTATTTTCTGTGATCTGATACTCTGTTTGTGTACTGTAATGCTATTTGGAAATATTTTTATATTTTTATATGTAGGAATATTGGAATATATTTTTAAATGTATGCTACTATAATGTTATGTATGTATGTACTGTTTTTGTTGTGTGTGGACCCCAGGAAGACTAGTTGTTGCTGCGGTGATGACTAATGGGGATCCGTAATAAAGATAAAGATAAAGAGAGGGAGATAGGGAGATATAGATAGAGAGAGGGAGAGATAGAGGGAGAGATATATATATAGGTTAGAAAGCAACCTGGGTTCTCAGACAGACAGACAGACAGACAGACAGACAGACAGAGAGACAGACAGACAGACAGACAGACAGACAGACAGACAGACAGACAGACAGACAGACAGACAGACAGACAGACAGAGAGAGAGAGAGAGAGAGAGAGAGAGAGAGAGAGAGAGAGAGAGGCGACGTCATCTTTCCTTCACACCGTGTTTACTACAGCGCGGGTGACCAAAACACCAAACTCGTCACACAGTAGCCAGTGGCTGATCATATACACACACGCACTCTGCCATACTTAGTTAATGTTTTAGCGCGACGTGGGTATACAGGACTGTCGAAGCAGAAGAAGCAGACATACATAGAAGCAGACTCGACACAAGTTTCGTCTTGACGCTGCGTCTCAGCGCACACACACACATACACACACACCACATTATTCTGCGAAGCAGCTCAGTGTCCCGTGGATATTATTGCAAGAGATATTTCATACATATTATGAAAAGCCGATGCCGATCTGTTGTTTAGAATTTGGATGGGGGGTAGCGAGTCTCTGATACCTCTCACCTCTGCGCGGGGGTCTAACACCTATTCACAGCGCACACGCTTCTCTTGTGTGTGTGCGCGCGTGCGTGACGTGCGTTTTGTGACGCGCTGTAGTTCTCTGGCAAACGCAGATAATTACAAGCATAACATCTAGCAAGAATTAAACGTATTTACAAATCGTATTATGTTTAGCAAGTAAGGAGACATATATAGTAAATCTCAAAGCACTCGAAATTGTCATTTTTCTATTTTTACAGATTTCTGAAAAGCGTGACTTCCAGAGCATTTATGAGTCATTCTAAATCCCTTTGTTCTCCGCCCACGGGTCCAAACAAGCCCTGCGACCTAAAAGGGTTAAAACACACAAGTTGTACCCCTTTCAGTATTTATGTGCCTTAAATTGAGAGTAAATATCTTACAACTAGCTAAACAAGAACCTTAAAGTGGAGATGAAGCAGTGAACAATGTGATCCTAGTTTGTTTGTTGTGTACCTTGTGTAAGACAGGGTCCTATAATAAAATGTGAAATCCTGCTTATTTGTCTGAAAAATCAAATATAATTTCTCTGTTTTCGCCATGGGCGGCGTCATTTTGTTGCTGACGTCACGGTGTTGGTTTGGTGTATACACTGTGGGTTAGCTGCATAGTAAACATGGACTGTCTGGTCAGTCAAATGTTGCCTACCAAACAACGGGACCGCGGTGGGGAAGCAGCAGTAGCACATACTCATTTACACACAACCTGGACCTCGCGGGGAAGCAGTGGAGAGATAACTTTATGCTCTGTCCCTCTCCCTCCCTCCCTCCCTCCCTCCCTCTCCCTCTCCCTCTCTCTCTATCTCTCTATCTCTCTCTCTCTGTGCCAGTCGCAGACTGTGTGGATGACTGTCACTCAAAGTGCTTATGGGCGGAGCCAGGCCAACACAGCCTGAAATCCAAAGGGAGAAAATGTGGCTTTTGAGTACTTGATTAGAAATATAAAACAATGTATAAAAAATTTAAAAAATGTACAGATGTGTTCAATAGACTCATAGGAATTGTGTAAAGTTGCCCAAATAGTGCAAGGAATAGCAATGCATGTCCCCCCTTTTTTTTGTTGTTAAATTTCTTTATTGCAGGAAAAACATTTTGAACATTTACAGTTATAGGTATTGTACATTTTCCATCTTTTTTCTTTTTTCCCCCTCATTTCCCCTTCCCCTCCCTCATTCCCACCCCATCCCCCCCCACACCGAGGTTGTTGACAAACACATCTGCAAAATATACAAACACATAGCATAGATGTTGCTGGGAAAGAAAAACAAAAAACAACAACAATATCAATCAGACCCATCTGCATTGTGCACAATTATTTTAGATAAAAAGAGATAAAGAAAAAACTAAAAGCACAAAGAAAAACTCTAGCGTGGCTATGGAAGAAAGTCATCAATGATATTATGTCACTCCTTCTCCTACCCCTACTTATAGTGTTGTGGTAATTCTTGAATAGTTTGATCTTCTGCAGCTGTGTCCTTCGTTCCCCTCTCCCTGCCCCAGTTACCCACCCATCCCCCCGGGGACTCAGGCTACGTTTAGACGGAGAGAGTCTGAACAGAAACCGCAAAAGTCGTCTTACGGTTTCACTTTTAATTTTGCGTTTAGACTATCGTTTTGGGATGGAATTCTCCGTGCAGACGAGGCTGTAACGACTCCAGACGACTGAGCCCCGCTGTCACACGATTGGCGCATATGTCACATGACGTGCTGTGAAGACCCGCCCTACTCTGCCTCTGATTCGCAGACTGTGGGTGGGGAATGTGATTGGACCAAAGCAGAGTCACTCACAGACAGTGGGTCCAGTCACGCCGCGGGACAGATTCTTGTGTATTTAAAAGTACTGCCAATGTAGCCTTCAGGTGATCGCCATAGATAGAATCAGACATGCTTTGTTTACGCTTCTAGGCTACTGACGCATGCCTGTGATGTAAGCAGTACACGCGACGAGAGCCTTGACAACCCTTTCGTCATCGTTTTATGCGGTTTGACAGTTTAGATGAGAGCGCAAAGGTTTATCGTTTCTAGGAATTCCATCCTCGAAGGTAGTCTCACTTTTTTGCGGTTTCACCCCGTAAAAACGCCGTTTCCGTATAAACGAAAGGCACATCCGAAAAAATATTTTTGCGGATTCACCTGCTAGCGTTTCCGTCTAAACGGGGCCTCATTCACACCCATACATACCAGAAGTAAAAGTATGGGTACCGACTCAAAATCATACTCAAGTAAAAGTCAGAGTATCTGGCTAAAAACACACTTGAGTAAAAGTAAAAAAGTTTCTACTTTTAAATGTACTTAAGTACTAAAAAGTAAAAGTAAAAACTTTTTTTTATTGCAAGGGATAGACCAGGGGTCTCAAACTCATTCCATCGTGGGCCAAGTTTTCATTTTAACTACACATTGCACCATGTTAGTTAGTTGAAGAGGTGAGCCAATTAGTGAAATCATCAGCTGGTGTGTTTAGGCAAGGCTGGAATGAAACCAAGCATACACTCTGCCCACAATGGAATGTGTTCTGCGATAGACAATGCTGAAATGAAAGAACAGAGGACACATTTTTGCATTAAAATGATTGAATTTGAAAAAACATATCAAGGTAAACTAACATGGACGTCATTCACATCACAGCATCCAGTTGTAAAGTTGGCCAAACTACAGCCTTGGAAAAAAATAAGGGTTTAGTTCTTCTTTTTTTTTGTATACGTGGGTTCAACATTGCACATCCTATGGTTCTTGTCAAATAGTTGAAAATCATTTTTAAATCGGCACTGGTTAGTGGTTAATGAAAATATCCACTGAAAGCTTGTTAGCATTTTGCAGCAATGCTAATAGTCCATTGGCCAGACCAGATATCGGTACCCCTCAAGTTGATGAAACTTACATATCATTTTTTCAAAGATCTATGTCTGTAGATGATATTTTGGTATGATAGCCCTATGATAGTGGTAGCTTTATCATAATTATCAAGTCATGAAGTATACCCACCCCCTCAGGAAATTGCATTTCATATCCTGGTGCATATCCTGCTTTAGACTCACATAGAGGACATCTGTCAATGTTTCACAATATTGTCTTTGGTGTCATTTTAACTCTTTCTCTGCCACGCATTAGCCTCATCCTTAGCAGCTACCACCAGCACTGTAAACGGTGGGAGTCGCTCACCTTGTTTGCAGGGCTATAACTATTTAAATATTATAGCTATATATGCAATACTATGGCCCATTACATTTTGACATCGAGTATCTATCGTTCAAGATGTGAAAAAGGAATATTTTTTCCATCCATACATTGCCGTTTTATACCGTGGTGAACAGGGGCGGATTTAGGATTGTAGGAGATCCGGGGCTTAGCCCAGATGGGCCCCCCTTTTTTTAACTTTTTTTTTTTTATTATTTTTTTTTATTTTTATTTTTTTTATTTATTTATTTTTTGGCAGGCAATGGGTGGTTTGGAGGGGCTCAGGCACGACCCCCTCCACGACAGATTTTTTTTGAATTTAATGAACCTGTACGTGCAATTTCCTGCAATATAGAGCCTTCAATCTTGACCAATAAAGCTGCTCTTTTCACTATAAAACTCAGTTAACCATAACGTAGTTATGGTTAGATTTATATATTGGGGGGGGATATATCATATTTTCCATATAATCAAAAAGTGGTGGAGCAAGATTATACCTTTGCTCCCCCAAGTTCAATAGTGGGAGAGCAGAGATGCTCCGAATGCTCTTATGGCCAGGCGTCTATGATTCACTGATACAAAGTAAAATAGTGCAGTGCAATAAAATAGTTAGTAAAATAGAATAAAATAATGCAATAGTGCATTGCAATAAAATAGTTATCATCGTATTTAATCGGGAGGCCGGTAAGGAGTGCATTACAGTAGTCGAGTTGGCTTGAGATAAAGGCATGGATCTGGTTTTCAGCGTCCTTTTGATTTATAAATGGCCATACTTTAGCTATGTTTCTAAGGTGGAAGAATTAAGTTTTTGTCAACTTGTTGATTGTGATTTAAAGCTTAGGTCTGAGTCTACCATAACACCAAGACTTAACTCACTCAAATACAGTTAGCAGCTGGATAGACCACAGATGGAAATTAGCTTCTGCTAAATCTGGTGCAAACATATTTTCATGTAACAATGATGAATTGTAAAAAAAAAAAGAAAAAAAAAAAAAAAAAAAAATTTAAATAGATTCGGGGCTTTTCAGAATACATCCGGGGCTTGAGCCCAGGTAGCCACCCCCTAGCTCCGCCCCTGGTGGTGAATATAAGTATAGTTTTAGAGTGGTCTAGGATAATTCCTGGAAGGCTAGTAATAGGCCGCGATGCATATTGTACTTAATCCATTGGCATTTCGTCCCTATACACCAGGGGTGGGCAATTATTTTTCCCGGGGGGCCGAATGAGCAACTGAAAATATGTTGGGGGGCCGGGCCAAAATTCCAAACTCAATTATGCATAATATACATTTTATTTCTATATAAAAAGCAGTAAATGGCATTGTTTTGACCCCTGGTAAGAGTGTATGTTATTATTTGGCAATTAAAAGGTGAGGTTATAGCTTTCAAAAATATCATTTATTCAAATAGAATTTATTTCCAAAATGATAAACAAAATGTGAAACATTAATAACAAAGGGAATTTTGAGTTTCATATACTATTGAAACAAGGATTTTCTTAGCTTTCTAAAGACATCACATCATCTTATAGCAAAAATAAACAAGACATGTCACTGAACTGTGTAAAGAAAAGTGTCCCAGTTTTGTAGCCTTTTTTACTTTACATGCCTATATTAAACATTTTATGTTTTCAGAACTGTGCAAAAAAAAGAAAAAAAAAGATCAAGTGTCCCATTTCACTTGTTATATTTCCACATTTTAGTGTTCTTCAGTTCTTTTTTTTTCATTCAGTGTGAGAAATCCAGTCTCTGTTGAGCTTTAACAAGTCCATCAAAGTCAGGTTGCATGTCTGAGGTGGAGATGCGAAGCACAGCTGCCAGATGTTCATCAGTGAGAGAGGATCTGTACCTGGACTTGGTAAACGTCATGACTGAGAATGTCTGTTCACATATGTAGGTGGATCCAAAGAGAACCAACATCTTCTGAACATGTCTCCTAAGCGTATACTCTGCGTGTGAACGTTGACATGGAAAAAAAAAGTTATAAAAAAAAATATTAAAAAAAAATATTTTTTTTAATTTTTTTTAATTTTTTTTTTATTATCATGTAATCTTTCGCGGGCCGGTCAGAATCATACCCGCGGGCCGTACAATGCCCAGGTCTGCTATACACGCTACAATAAAAAATTCAAATGCATATGATCGGTATATTATGTTCCATCATGCATGCATGAAAGGGGGGGGGGGGGGGGGCTTTATGATTAATTGATTGTCAATAACGGCATTCGTTAGTACAACAGCATACACTGATCAGGGCGTTGGCTATGAAAACAATGGACAACCAAGCTGAAATTGACGTTAAATTGCTCTTACCTGTGGCCAATGAGACTCCAAAAAGAATATTCCAATTATTTTATTGTCATCTGCTAGATCGTATGTCCCATGGACTATAATGGGAAAAAATTGGTTCAGCTTGCCAGTTTACCAAACCAGATACTGGCTAGCTGACCCCATTCGCTTCCACTAGCATTGCTACAAAATGTTAATTTTTTAAGGCAGACATTTTATGGGATCGGGGGAGGCAAAGGAGACACTTCATTCTATAAAAATCAGTGTTGACTGCTGCCAAAGAGAACATTTCATGGAGATACTGTAGGTGCTCGTCTTGTCCGTCCACGCCGACTGTTTCGTCCTCTTCATCACTCGTACTATCGTTTGTGGGCATCTTCTGTAGCTTGTCACTCTGACTGTCTATTCTTCTGATAGCAGGTGTTTAATCAAAGATCCCAGCTTTCTAGTCTTGCACAAGGACCAATCAGCATTGATGGGGATTTGATTGGCTGTTTTTAAATAAAGTGCGGCCACAGGATTAATAAGTTAATAACGTTAACGTTAGTTCGGCCAGAGAAACAAATATACTAATTAAAATAGTTGGACCTGCGAGATTTGTACTTTGTACTTTGTAGGTCTGCATTTTAAATGTAAGGAGTAAAAAGTATGTTTTTTTCTTTTTATGTAATTGAGTAAAAGTACAAGTATACAAACCTAATAATACTTGAGTAAAGTACAAATCCCCAAAAACAGTACTTAAGTATTGTAACAAAGTACAATTACTCAAGTACTTTACACCCCTGCATCACACACAATACAATATGCACATCATTCCACACTGTCACCAGTCTTTGTTTTGACAGTGACTGAAAAGGTACAGGCTCAAGCATAATGCTTATATGCCTGTCCTATATTCTTATCAAATTAACACTTTAATCGCCGGAAACGCCGAAACTCATCTGCCGAAGACGCCGTAACACGTCTTTGATATCAATATTTCAAAAATCTGTGATCGAAATCATATTTCTCATCCGGGGACCTGGGATATACTGCTGAGCTCCACTCAACTGTCTAACGGTTCAAGAGCGCCATCTGGTGGCCGATCGGCAGATCGCCCAACAGGAAGTGATGCGCCAAACAGGAAGTGCTCACCCATATTTCGTCCGGGCACTCGCGATCGTTAGCCGGACTCCATCTCGACACACTGGATAATCAATCGCTCGCCCTAACTCAATAAACAACGTTATTTGGACGTATATAGTATTATACAACCTGGAAATGGTTCATCTAGATCAACATCCCATAATAGAAAACTGTCTACTCCAAGCTGATCGTCCAACGGCGCGAGGAAGATACGGTAAGATACAGCGTTATTTTCCAACGTGTTCTTTACTAACTGCTCTGATGACCATATCACCCACACTACATGAATCATCTAACGTTGGCCACGGAATTATAAACGACCCCCCGCCCATCCGGTCAACATCAGATGATACGTAGTAACTTCTAGAAGTACCTCCAGTTGAAATTTTTTATCTGGCACCGATCGTTATCAAACTGTATTTCATCATCAATATAATGCATTTGGGGCTATAAATCAAGTTCTGGAGAAAGCTGCAGAAAACGATAAAAACATACTTATACTTTAGACCGTATTTTAGTATGAATATGTGAATGAAAAAGTATAACGTTGCTACACCCTGAACAATAGATATAGGACATTGAATGGGCCATAATAATGTCAATTTAGCAATACAATTTAAAAGTTATAGCCCTGCAAAGAAGGGGAACTTCTCCATAGACAAATAGAGATGGCGAGGGATGGTAAATTATGAATTTAACCATGGCGATCAAAGTGTTAAGCCTCCAAAACAAAAACAAAACATAACAACATTTAAATTATTCTTGTGTAACCATTGTAACAATTTTTTGGGAAAACCAAAAGCAAATGACTCATTCTTAAATGTATATCAGCATCATTCCACCAGTTAACCCCAACAATAGAAATCTCCTGTTAATCCTTTTCTTAGCTTTTTGAATGGTAAACTTACAAACGTCTCAAATCACATCTGCTCTCCTGTATTGCACGCAGTCCGGGAGTAATGCTTCAGTTCTGTACATTATTTGCATTATTTTATAGTAAACCAAAATAGGAAATAGGGCTTAGGGTTCCAAGAATCACAACCAACCCTTTTCCTTGACAACCCCATACCAGTATAACTATGGGTGATTCAAACTAGTCATCCTGGTGTAACTAGGGGTGAGCGAGAGACTGAGTGAGTGAGTTTGAGTGAGATAGAATGAGCGAATTAAAAGTTTGAGCGTGAGTGCAAATTGATACAGCCTGTTGCACGGCTGCCGGCTGAAGCGATAAGATAAGATATTGCGTTATTGATCCCCTTGGGGAAATGCTTGCATCATAACAGCATGGGGCAGGGGGAGAGGAGGTACATCTGAATATAAAAATTATCAGAAAAATAAACCTCGCTCAATACTGGACTTATTCCAAAAAAGATTCCCCATATTAGTCATTTAAACCCCAAATGATGGAAAAATAGGTCCAGGTTTAAAAACACTACAATGACCCTTTAAGGACTGGACCAGTTGATCAGAAAACACGGTTTGAATATAAGCAGTAAACCATGGGAGCTTAAAGGGGCACTTCACTTCAAACAGTTTTGCACACATTTAGTTTGACATTGAGAGTAAATGAGTTTGAATATGTCATCGGGGACATTGAATCCTTGTGTTACTTTAATTACAGCTCCATGAAATGATAATGAAAATAGCAATATCTTGTCTTAAAGGGACTGCTATCTTATCATTTCATTGACCTGTAATTTTATATCAATGGCTATTACTATGATAATCATAGTTTGACTCAAGTTTCTTTAATAGTTGTCATACAGAAGTACAGAATACTTTTATACAAAATTCTTCTTACTGTTACGCTCCAGAGACTGTGCTAGACAAGATAAGTATGAAATAACATAGTATAGCATGTAAATTAGAAGTAAAAAATGAGGTCACAGTGTTCAGTATAGACATGTACAATGTTCGATGCAGAATAGACGTAACTGAGTTACCATATAATATACAATATTCTATGCAGTGTACTAATATACAATACTATATAGTGCAAAGCAGAAATGGGATGAGGTACAATTTAGGTACAATTTACAGTAAGGTGTACGAGTTGTAGTGCAAATCCTTTATCAATAAATATAAAGTGTGTTTAGGTGATCTAAAGTGTGGAGAGTGGGTGCTGCAGTTTGTTTGTTTAAAGTGAGTGTGTGCGTGTGGATGTGTGTGCTGTGTGCATTTGATGGTTGTTGTGTAGCGTTTATTGTTCGTTGAGCAGCCTGATGGCCTGGGGATAGAAGCTTCTTCTGAGTCTTTCTGTGCTCGCCTTGAGACTCCGGTATCGCTTGCCTGACCGCAGCAGTTCAAAGACTCTCAACCTAATGCGTAATTCACATATTAATGTATTTTCTACAGAACTTAGCATTAAGTGGCGGTGTGGCACGGTGGTGTAGTGGTTAACCACAGCAAGAAGGTCCAGGGTTCGATTCCCGCTTGGGGACCAGGTTTCCATGATGCCAGTTACCCAGGTGGGGTATCTCCCGGGCCTTTCTGTGTGGAGTTTGCATGTTCTCCCCATGCTCGCAAGGGTTCCCCCCCCGATAAGAGAAAAACATGCAAAACAACAGCTCGCTAACGCTGTCGCGTCCGTGACGAAGACGGGCAGGAGCACTTGGATGGTCCCCGGGCGTGGCTCACGCCACAGCCCTCGTCTGCTCCCGGCTGCCCTTGGGGGGGGAAGGACGACGGGATGGGTTAAGCGCAGAGGAGTATCACAGACAATGCATGCATGTGTGTTCCAGTGTGTGCGTGCCGCTAACATTGAGTGTCGTTGCATGCCAATTAACACTTTGCCGCCCAACCACGAGTTACTCGTGTTTCGATTCCACCCGTTGAGGACCAGAGCCACGAGTTAACTCGTGGCAAGTTGTTATTGTTTTATTCCATATTAATAAACGGATCAAGGTCCCCGATCGGCTCTGCAGATTTACCCGCCAGATTTAAATCGGCGACATGCAATACCGGCCAGATCCTCTTAGGGGCGCCATCGCTCCACTGCAGTATCATTGAGGCCGAATGGGAAAATTATTTTTTTTACTGTCTGGGGCGTTTCATATGAGCCTTGATCCCAGCCGAACATACTCCATCTTTGATCACGTTACCGAACGCAGATTTCAGCCTGGAATAATGGGATTTATGATCAATGGACATATCGATCTACCAGATTCCGATGACTAATGACGAAATGCTGCCGGCGATCACATGGGCTGATGGTAGGATACTATTCACCCAAATTACAGCCGGATTGGACATTGTTGTAACACGCAAGTGATCGATCAGTGAAAATGGCTACTTGAACGCACACTGTATTGCTAATCAATACTACTAATCGGCGTCCCCCGCCGCCCCCATTTCATCCATAGATGCTCTGTAATAGTCCGGATGCTACGCAGTTTGTTTTATTTCATTCGTATATATACAACAGAAATGGCGTTTGATATAACGTGACTAGCCTTTAGCCTCATATCTAGCTTCCCAGAAAAAAGACGAGACAAAAACTGCGATAAAGCTTATATTCACGACGCTATAAAATGACAACCAACTGATGGATTTTTATTTTATTTAAGCCATTATGAAGGCACGGTTTATGCACTCAAGTGACAATGAGAATGGACAGATAGCAATACTATAAAGTATATATATAGCTGTTAGAAAGTACATCGGTTTGTTGACAAAGCGTTGTCCTCCAGCCACATATTACACTGCAAGCCGTGGGTGTCAATGTGTTAAAGACCTCTGCGACAGGTCCTGCATTATTAAAAAAAACAGTATTATTATCTAATGCTTACTCAGCCGGTTAGCATTTAGTAGCCTAGCTGCTACTAGCTTAACGTGTTGCTTTGGCGCCATCATTATGTTAGTTACAGCTCAAGTTACAATGATACTCACAGAATACTCGATGGAACCTTGCTCTGTATCCACAACAGCTGCTCTGGATGATATGGGAAGAATTAGGGTTTTGATTTGTCCAAAAATGTCTGCATCTGAGTAGTTTCAGATACTTTATATGTTTATTCATTCATGAGTGGCCTTGAGCCTTCCAGGTCCGGCAGGAGATAGACGAAACTGCCCAAGGACTGAGAGAGCGTGACAGATCATCACCGTGTTGATTCATTATTGGGCGGGTGAGGGGATCATGTTATTTTATTGGCTGGATGATTTGACTGACATAAAGCTCTTAGTGAAATGTTTATATTCAAGTTTCATGTATTCATCGGTCACAGGGGTCTTCAATAATGTTGCATGGTGGTCCACTTTCTGAATGGATTAGTTATCTGAACTTTATTGGCAGACGATTCCCTGGCTTTGCACAATCTCACGTTATGCTGCTAACGTTGCGTTACCTAACGTTAACATAATTAGCCAGCATAGCGTAGCTCATCCTGTGAACTTCACACTTGTTACCTCGCTGAAAATAGTTTAGTTTGAATTTCTTTTGTCACTGATGCCTCAACGTTTTCCACATGATGTCCCTGCTCGGTTTTAGCGCTTCATTGTTAACGTAGTGGGGGTGATGATGGGACAGCGGCGGAGGGCGAGAATTCTTCCACGAGTGCAACTGATTGTTGTTCAACTTTTGAGTGTGCGTGTCGCATAGGCGATGTCACTGCCAGAAAGTAATAATAACGATAATAAACTTTATTTGTATAGCACCTTTCATACAAATGGTAAATGGTGTATTTATATAGCGCTTTTATCCAAAGCGCTTTACAACTTATGCCTCACATTCACTCACACATTCACACACCAACGGCAGAGGCAACCATGCAAGGTGCCAACCTGGGAGCAGTTAGGGGTTAAGTATCTCGCTCAAGGACACTTCGACATGCTGCCCGGGAGGAGCAGGAATCTAACCGGGAATCTCCGGATTACCAGATGACTGCTCTACCTCCCGAGCCACTGTCGGCCCTGCAGCCCAAAGTGTTTCCCAAGAATTGCAGCCCAAAGTGCTTCACAGCAGTGATGTACACACAAAATAGCCATAGGCATAAAATGTACATAAAATAGACAGACGAATAGCAGTGTAATAAATTAGCTCTCATTTGCAGTGCAATAATCACAGTGTGGATGTAATGAGTCTAAGTGGCTAAGTGTATTAAAAGGCTATAGGTGAAGAGGTAAGTTTTTAGCTTACTTTTGAAAGTATTGTGATCTAGCCTCCCTTATGTTCTTAACCCTGTTCTTTTGGTTGTGGTTGGGAACCTTCAATAAACCAGTAGTAGATGTGTTATGAAAATGCACTCTCCCTCTCTGGTCACAGGACAGGTACAGTAGTCTGCCACGGCTGCCACACACTAACGCATATTCATCCACCACAATCATGTAATATACTTTTTTCTTTTTACCGGCCATGATGGCCGTCAAGATTTATATTTGCCGGCCAATTGAAATCCTAGACGGCCATTGGCCGGTGTTTACCGGCTAACGGAAACCCTGCTCATCCGTGACAGCGAGTGGACTTAAGCCGAAATAACGAGGGGATTAGCCATGCTGTTTCAATCAGCGAGAAGAATAACAGAAAATGTGGATATATTTTTATTACCGTCTTCCTTGGCGAGGATCGGACGGATTATATGCGTCACGGTCAAGCGGCACCAGCGCGAGATAACATTTCGTTTGGACAACTTGTAAAAAAGCAAGCGACCGTGAAATCTGCACCGCTTGGATCCGTGTCTCCCCCCGGGGGCCGACCAGGGGCACGGGTCCGGTGTCTCGACCTTCGACTAACACACGGATCGGTTCCCGGGTAGCGACGTTTCCATGTCTTTTTGGAGTTTCTGGACCCGCGAACCACCGCATGGTTCCGTTTTCCTCCGACTGTGTGTGTTGCAGCCTTGAGACTCTCAGCCGCCAGTGCGTGTCCGGACCCGGGCAGAGACTCTGGTCCCCGCTGCGGCCCGCTGGGTTCTGGCCGGCTCCCGGCCCATGACGCAGACACCAGGGGTGTTAAGTAATGCTGAGGGACTCATGGAAAGTGTCATTTTTAGTCCGGCACCCTCCGTCTCACGGCTCCAGCTGGCTCCGGGGCCGAGGCACATAAATGTCCATTTGTCTCGTTAAAAACGCTGAAACGCTGTTTGATTTGGGGTTATTCGTTCTGTTCCCTCCTTTAGCCCCTTGGACAAGCGTCGTGCACGGGCTGTCACTCTGAGGTTTACGGGCGTCTGGGGAGGCGGCTGGGTGAAGACGGGGCGTTTCTTTTTTTTAGGGGCTGCAGAAGGGGGGGATGATAAGGGGCTACGTTAGCGCTCGCCGCGCGTATAGCTGGCTCACAGTCGCGCCGCTTGGCAGTGGGCAGCAGGGTCGGCGGGCTGCCATTGTGCCATCATCCGAAGAGGATGATCCAGTGACAACAACAAAGTATCTTTTTATTATGATGGGAGCGCTCAGAAGAACAATAAACGGATTCTAAAGTTACCGAGCCCCCAGTATCTTGGGAGGTCAATCTATCAATAGTGTTCCTTTGACACAGAGGCGAGAGGAGAAGGGGTGGGGGGGGGGGGGGGTGCAGATAATAGATCATGAGTGTTGATACAACTTGACCCGAGATGCTGTAGAAAGTCGTGGTTCTCATCAGCAGCGTGACGAGAGCCTTCTTCAGGTCGCGGAACTGTGGCGTTTTAACGACGTGCTCGTTAAAAAACGAGGACAAAACTGTTTGCGACTCTGAATCATACGAGCAGACGCACACGCCCACACACGTATACACACACACACAAACACACACACATACATATGCACACATACACACACGTACTGTATACACACACATACATATGCACACATACACACACGTATAATGGCAAGAATCTGCCTCCATATGAATGCAATTAATGGAGCTTCTCAGCCTCTGAACCCGGTGAATGATACGGATCCAAAGCCTCCGCGCCGCGAGTGATTAGACCCGTGTTCCGCTCAGACCCTCGCCTGAACTGAACACTGAACTCTCCACTCACAAGTACACATGAGCACACACAGACACACACACACAACACTCATGCGGCAACCGCTAAAACAATAATTTTATACAAAATGGCACTTTAAATAATGGAAAGGTCACTTTAAAGGAAGGAGGTATTGTATAGTATAGTTTAGATACATTAGATACATACAGAGTTAAAATTGTAAATTGTACATTGTATAGTAGTGTACATAGGAACCAGTTTCTCAGGAACTTAGCATGCCTTTTTTTTATCATGCATATCTATTTTCTTTTTTTCTATGCCTATTTTAATTATTGTATTTTGCACAATCAATGCGGGCATGACCACCCGCATTTCACTGTATGCCCTGGTATGTATGTGACAAATAAACATCTTGATTCTTCTTGATTCTTGATTCTTGACTCTTTCCCCACCTGAAATCAAAATGCACTTGTACATTGAAGATGTCACAATGCGTTTAGCCCGCAAGCTTATGCCAAGGCCGCTTCGGACACCGCCGTACGTCCGCTCGAAAACAATCCCCTCGCACGTCTTCCGGTCCCAGCTCGGGCCAGAGTCATCTGGATTACCGTCAACCTGGTGTTCGTTGCCACGGCGATGCTTTGATGCGGAATATGCGCAGCGCCGTAATAGGCCTGAGCCCGCGCGGGGGGGGGTCCTCCAGGGTGCACTTGTCGGGGGAAGCAGAATGCAATCAGCGGGCCTTTTAATGGAGGACATCTGCATGTGCATATTTCTAGGTGTTTAACCCCATCACAAGAGTCTCTGCAGACAGCACGTGGAGCACGACCAACTCTCTCAGGTTTCAAGGCTGAGATAGTTTGATTTTCAGAATCGAATATGTCTGTGTTCCTGGTGAACTCTCTGTGTGTGTGTGCGTGTGTGCGTGTGTGTGTGTGTGTGTGTGTGTGTGTGTGTGTGTGTGTGTGTGTGTGTGTGTGTGTGTGTGTGTGTGTGTGTGTGTGTGTGTGTGTGTGTGTGCGCAGCGATGGCGTGTGAACATATCTTGTGAACGCTCGCTGTGCTTCTCGGTGCCAATAGTTGGTAACATTGACATCAGTTTAATAGCCGGCGGACGAGGTTAGGCGGAAAATCAGGCCTTGTAAGAATCTCGAGTCGCGGGTTTGTTTTCATTGGGAGTATAGATGTTATTCAATTACATCAGGAGTTCTTCTGAAATTAAATGCTTGGGATTGTTGTGTGTAGTTTGTTGTCGTCCTGCACGGTAATGTCACGACAGCTGGAGAGAGAGAGGTCAGGAGAGGTGGCCTTCTCTCGCTCAGACCGCAACCTGCGCCAGTGTTGACTGACGCTATGGTTCCATTGTGTATTGATGTTTGATTGCTGACTGTCAGCCCATGGTGTAATGGTGATGGAAGCTCCTGCGAAGGAAATGTGTGCTCTCTCTCGGTGATGGATGTTTTCATTAACTGTGTGTGTGAAAGAGTGGTGATGGCTTACAAATGTACACCACACGCTGCTGTGTTGTGTGTGCGTACGTGCATGCATGTGCTCTTGCACGTGGTGTGTGTGTGTGTGCAATGTATGTGTATATGTGAATTTCTGTATTATTATTTTTTTTATTATTATCTTTTCCCCCCTTCTTTTTCCATTTTTCTCCCCTCCCAATGTTAGTCGTTATGCCAATTCCCAATCCCCTTCCTGGTCGTTGCGTACTCTACCCCCTACCGTCGGTCTGGGAGGGCGGAGACTATCACATGCTTCCTCCGACACATGTGTAGCCAGCCCACCACTTCTTTTCACCTGGCAGCGCGGACTCTCACTGGGAGAGTGTAACGTGTGGAAGGTCACACTACCTCCCTTCAGATCCTTCCCTCGCTGTGCAGGCGCCCCGACCGAACTGTAGGAGTCACTGTTTACAACGACCCGGACCCACCCACCGGCTTCCCTCCCGCTGACTCTGCCTATCGAGCCAGTATGACGGCCGGCCAAACCGGAGGCAACGCTGACAGCCGGATTCGATACCAGTGGCTCTTGCGTTGGTGACGAGCGCTTAGTCCGCTGCGCCACCCAGCCGCCGTGAATTTCTGTATTTGTGAGTTATGTATGTGTGTGTGAGTGCATGTGTACGTGTGTGCATATGTGTGTATGTGCATGTGTATGTGAGTGTCTGTGTGTGTGTGCATGTATGTGTATATGTGTGTGTGTGTGTGTGCATGTGTGTGTGTGCGTATATGTGTATGTATGTGTGTGTATATATTAGAGCTGGGCATAGATTAAATGTTTTAATCTAGATTAATCTACCTGCAATCCTGGAATTGATCTAGATTAATCTAGATTAAAATGGCTAAAAAAAAAGAAAGGTCTGCCGAAGGCATTCAAAATATGTGTGTTCTACCCAAATAATGACCAGAGGAGGAGATTTATCATCTCCTCTTCATCTGAGGAGTCACTAGCTGTTCTATCTCCTTGTTCAACAGCATGAACATGTCTCTTCTTTTTGTAATTTCCAGTGTTTCTTTTAAAACCAGATTTATCGTAATTTTCTGTGCCCTTCCTTTGATGCCATTAACATTGTTACACTGATATTGACAGCTCTCTCCAGTGTCAAATCACTCTCTGTCAGTAGTTTCTTCTGTGCACCTTCATTTCTTAATCCACACACAAACCTGTCTCTCATTGTGTCTTTTAGTGAATCTCTAAATTCATAATGCTGCTGACTGGTTGCTCACACACAGACTGCTGCAGAAGCAGGTTTCTCAACAAATTCAGTGCAAGCTCAGTGTAACAGTTCCATGAATGAAGAGAACACTGAACAGCTACTACAGTCTCAGGTCCACCTCCAAGAGAACACTGAACAGCTACTACAGTCTCAGGTCCACATCCAAGAGAACACTGAACAGCTAATACAGTCTCAGGTCCACATCCAAGAGAACACTGGGCAACTACTACAGTCTCAGGTCCACCTCCAAGAGAACACTGAACAGCTACTACAGTCTCAGGTCCACATCCAAGAGAACACTGGGCAGCTACTACAGTCTCAGGTCCACCTCCAAGAGAACACTGAACAGCTACTACAGTCTCAGGTCCACATCCAAGAGAACACTGAACAGCTACTACAGTCTCAGGTCCACACCCAAGAGAACACTGAACAGCTACTACAGTCTCAGGTCCACACCCAAGAGAACACTGAACAGCTACTACAGTCTCAGGTCCACATCCAAGAGAACACTGAACAGCTACTACAGTCTCAGGTCCACATCCAAGAGAACACTGAACAGCTACTACAGTCTCAGGTCCACCTCCAAGAGAACACTGAACAGCTACTACAGTCTCAGGTCCACATCCAAGAGAACACTGAACAGCTAATACAGTCTCAGGTCCACATCCAAGAGAACACTGGGCAGCTACTACAGTCTCAGGTCCACCTCCAAGAGAACACTGAACAGCTACTACAGTCTCAGGTCCACATCCAAGAGAACACTGGGCAGCTACTACAGTCTCAGGTCCACCTCCAAGAGAACACTGAACAGCTACTACAGTCTCAGGTCCACATCCAAGAGAACACTGAACAGCTACTACAGTCTCAGGTCCACACCCAAGAGAACACTGAACAGCTACTACAGTCTCAGGTCCACATCCAAGAGAACACTGAACAGCTACTACAGTCTCAGGTCCACATCCAAGAGAACACTGAACAGCTACTACAGTATCAGGTCCACCTCCAAGAGAACACTGAACAGCTACTACAGTCTCAGGTCCACCTCCAAGAGAACACTGAACAGCTACTACAGTCTCAGGTCCACCTCCAAGAGAACACTGAACAGCTACTGCAGTCTCAGGTCCACCTCCAAGAGAACACTGAACAGCTACTACAGTCTCAGGTCCACATCCAAGAGAACACTGAACAGCTACTACAGTCTCAGGTCCACATCCAAGAGAACACTGAACAGCTACTACAGTCTCAGGTCCACCTCCAAGAGAACACTGAACAGCTACTACAGTCTCAGGTCCACATCCAAGAGAACACTGAACAGCTACTACAGTCTCAGGTCCAGCTCCAAGAGAACACTGAACAGCTACTGCAGTCTCAGGTCCACCTCCAAGAGAACACTGAACAGCTACTACAGTCTCAGGTCCACCTCCAAGAGAACACTGAACAGCTACTGCAGTCTCAGGTCCACCTCCAAGAGAACACTGAACAGCTACTACAGTCTGAGTACGGCTCAATACACACAATTGTTAAGGGGATGCAGACCAGAGAAATACGTTTGTCTTGTTTACATCAGGGTCTCCCATTTTCATTTCATATTGCTCCACATTGTCATCAAACGGTCCAATATTTCCAATAACCCAAGCCATTTCTGTTGTAAACACTCACGATAGTCCAGTCGATCCTTCCTTTAGTGTGTAAAGTGGATTTCCTCCTCTTGTAGATGTTTCCAAGTGCCGCCCGATCAACGTGAGCTAACATGCTAACTCGCTAAGCTAACGTTAATAATGTAAACAAAGCTCTCAACGGACTTCTTCTTTCTTGCATTGCGCAGATTCAGATGTCCTCATCACCGAATTGTGTTATATCCTGAGGACTTCTTAACCTCACCTGTATAACAATGATTACCGGACCACTAAAGTTACTTTAGTTTAACACATTATTCTGACTACAGCTCCGGTACATACGTGCAATCACTTCCGGGCACCACAGCTGTGAACTACGGCAAGTATTTAAGGACAATACAGACCCAACGTTGAGAAAAAGATTAACGGCGTCAATTATATTATCGCGCGATACTAGTCTCGCGTTAACGGCCCATCTCTAGTATATATACATGTGTGCATGTGTGTGTGCACGTGTGCATATACATATGTGTGTATGTGTGTGCATGTGTATGTGTGTGTGTGTGTGTGTGTGCATGTGTCCATGTGCGTATACATACATGTGTGTGTGTGTACGTGTGCGTATGTGAGTGTGTGTGCGCGTGCATGTGTACTGTATGTGTGTGTGTACGTGTACATATGTATGTGTGTGTGTGTGTGTGTGTGTGTGTTGTGTGTGTGTGTGTGTGTGTGTGTGTGTGTGTGTGTGTGTGTGTGTGTATTGTGTGTGTGTGTGTGACAGAGAGTGATGATGGCCCTCTGGTCAGGTATCTAAACAGTCTTGACATCGGGGGCCTCTGCGTTCGTCAGGGCAGTGTCTCCCAGACGAGAGGAGAGTGTCGGCCTTTGAAGATTATGACATGCGACGCAATAACATGGATCCTTTTCCATGTTGTTATTGCTGTTTTGTTTGGAGTCTAGGGGCTCTGCACATGGAAGCTATTACCCCGTGGGGTTAGGGGGGTGTTTTCCACAGAGAGAGAGAGAGAGCGAGAGAGAGAGAGAGAGAGAGAGAGAGAGAGAGAGAGAGAGAGAGAGAGAGAGAGAGAGCGAGAGAGAGAGAGAGAGAGAGAGAGAGAGAGATGGAGCCCGGCTCCTCACGTCCAAGGCTCTAAGGTTCTCCCACAGCCCCCCGGCCACCGTCAGGGGGAAGAGCACCAGCCCTCCTTCCTACCGGGCCGAACCTCTCCAGAGTACCAGAGTACAGAACCCAGCCTAAGATAAGTCATGTACAGTTCTGAAGGAGGATACTACATGGGGCGTGTAAATGGAGCATAGAGTGTGGCGTTAGCTGTACATTCGCTCTATCGGTTGTTTATACGCCCTTGATTAATGTGGTCCCTCTGTGAATATTTGCGATGATTAATGGGAAGTGAGCTGCTCATTCCTGAGATGGTTTCGTCCTGTGCGTTCTACCCTGTGCGTTCTACCCCGTGCGTTCTACCCCGTGCGTTCTACCCCGTGCGTTGCGTTCTACCCCGTGCATTCTACCCCGTGCGTTCTACCCCGTGCGTTCTACCCTGTGCGTTCTACCCCGTGCGTTGCGTTCTACCCCGTGCGTTGCGTTCTACCCCGTGCGCTCTACCCCGTGCGTTCTACCCCGTGCGTTCTACCCCGTGCGTTATACCCCGTGCGTTCTACCCCGTGCGTTGTACCCCGTGCGTTGTACCCCGTGCGTTGTACCCCGTGCGTTCTACCCCGTGCGTTCTACCCCGTGCGTTCTACCCTGTGCGTTCTACCCTGTGTGTTCTACCCCGTGCGTTCTACCCTGTGCGTTCTACCCTGTGCGCTGCGTTCTACCCCGTGCGTTGTGTTCTACCCCGTGCCTTCTACCCCGTGTGTTCTACCCTGTGCGTTCTACCCTGTGCGTTCTACCCTGTGCGTTGCGTTCTACCCCGTGCCTTGCCCACTTTCTCACTTCCTGCAATCAACCCCTCTTTCATCTCCCGTCCAGTTGGACTTCACGCTGAAAGCCTGTATTGTGATGCAAGAGCGTCAATTATCTCCTTCCTTCCTTCCTTCCTTCCTTCCTTCCTTCCTTCCTTCCTTCCTTCCTTCCTTCCTTCCTTCCTTCCTTCCTTCCTTCCTTCCTTCCTTCCTTCCTTCCTTCCTTCCTTCCTTCCTTCCTTCCTTCCTTCCTTCCTTCCTTCCTTCCTTCCTTCCCTTCCTCGTCTCCCAAACGCCTACCTTTGTCCAACTATAAGGACCATCTGCGTCCCTCCCTCCCCGCCCGTCCAATCGGTACGTCGGGGCGACCCGCGGGTTCCGGCCAAGGCCCAGCCCTGGTCGGTCCAGCCTCCTTGGGAATCGGTGGTCCAGACCCGGGGAGCCTGGAGACGAAGAAGGCTGAGGAAGCCCATCTGGGCTCCATCAAGGCCTGCTAACCAGAGCCAGATCCGACATGGAGTGGCGTAGCCAGGCCTTGGCTCTCGCCAGCCTGTCACAGAAAAAAAAGACTCCGGCAATGGCTCAAGGTACAAAACGATACACACATTATTATTAACTCAAACCGTGTGCAAAAATGCAAATCTACTCCTAAGCTTCACTCCTCGCACACTTAATGTTGTGCCATTTTGCCCGCTTCCTGCGAAGGCAGCGAGTACGGAGGAGAACAAAGGAGGAGGATAAATCTTCTTCTGGCCATGTGCTACAGTATATAGTACAATATTCTGCCATCAGTCCAGGACGCTAGTAAAACCAAATCAGATTCCAAGATTTGATTGAAAGAAAGAAAGAAAGAAAGAAAGAAAGTAAGAGAGAGAGAAAGACAGGGAGAATGAAAGAAAGAGAGAGATGGTAGATGATTGGCAGCATGCTACCAAAAGTTTATTTTAAACAAATGCCTCTCATTGTGGAGTTGGACACCAGACTGGACAAAGTTTGAAAACAGCAGTAACAATGTCAATTTGTGATCGCTTGTTCTGGTGAGTCAGAAGAACTGGAAGAAAGGCGACTTTTCAGATCAGGATGAAGCATGAAGAGCGCAAACCGCGTGACCCTCCGGCGTCCCGTATCAGTTGATTTAAGGTCAATACCTGGAATGAGGCTTGGAATCTCTCTCCATTGGGTGGATCCACCTGGATCGGCTGTATACAAGTCACATTTGGCTGTAGGGAGGGACGCTGAAAGAGTCCTGTGTGAGTTTGAGGTGAAAAAACAAGTTTCCACATGAGTACGAATCAAACCTCCCTCCCTCTCCAAGAGTCACAAAAACAACAGCCTTGTTCCCTCAGCTCTCCATCTCCCAGCCAGTCAGCCAGCCAATCAGTCAGTCAGCCAGCGAGCTAGTCAGTCAGCCAGTCAGTCAGTCAGTCAGTCAGTCAGTCAGTCAGTCAGTCAGTCAGTCAGTCAGTCAGTCAGTCAGTCAGCCAGCCAGTCAGTCAGTCAGTCAGTCAGTCAGTCAGTCAGTCAGTCAGTCAGTCAGTCAGTCAGTCAGTCAGTCAGCCAGCCAGTCAGTCAGTCAGTCAGTCAGTCAGTCAGTCAGCGAGCTAGTCAGTCAGTCAGGCAGCCAGCCAGTCAGTCAGTCAGGCAGCCAGCCAGTCAGTCAGTCAGTCAGTCAGTCAGTCAGTCAGTCAGTCAGTCAGTCAGTCAGTCAGTCAGTCAGTCAGTCAGCCAGCCAGTCAGTCAGCCGGCCAGTCAGTCAGTCAGTCAGTCAGTCAGTCAGTCAGTCAGTCAGTCAGTCAGTCAGTCAGTCAGTCGTATTCCAACCTGCACAGAGCAAAGTCATCCAGCAACATTACTACTATAAACTCCAGTGTCAGAGTTCCGTGTCTTGTACACACACACACACAAACGCACGCACGCACGCACGCACACACACACACACACACACACATGGAACCGCTAGGTGATAATAACGATAATAGGCCTCTATTTATAAACACCGACATTTGGCCCCTCATTAACATCTCAAACCCCGCCCCCATCTTTGGATGGAGAAAAAGAGGGGTGGAGTTGGAGATAGGTTGTTAGTGGGCCCTGGTGGGACACGGCGGGTCACATTGAGGTTCTGGAGGGGAAGCCGCTCTTTGCTGAAGCCCTTCCACGAGGAGCCAGCTTCCACAGAATGCAGACCTTTCCATGGAAACTGTTACTTTGGGATTGGCAGTAGACTGAACCGTAGCTGCCCCCCCCCCCCCCCCCCCCCCCCCCTCTCTCTCTCTCTTACCGCTCGCTACTCCGCTGTAGTCTGTTGTGCTTGGGAACCCTGTGTCAAACTCAGGGTCGTCGCTTTTACGTTCCCAGGCGTGAGCGACCGAAAAGCTGTTCACTGCTCTGCGGAAGCTAACCGCAGGGACTACGTACAGTAAACAGTGAAACTGAGAGAAATGGCTTTAACCTCTTAAGCCCTAGCCATATTTTCTGAAGATTCGCCTAAAAGTACATACCCAAGTAAATGGAAGATTGCTTCACTTCTACAAGGTCCATTTGCATGTTCTTGGTATCTAGGGACATCTATGGGCCTCAGGGAATGTATTCCCAGTGTCAGAAATATTGTGTCTGTTACTATAATTGAGTAAATAGTAATGAACCAAAGGAGAATATTAATTATTATTATTTAAAAAGAAATCCATCTTTGACGGTGAATAACACCATGCTAACATTGACCAGACGTGAAGAATTAATAAAGGGCAGATGATTTACAGGGGTTTTGTATATACAGTACTGACTTTTGCCATCCGGACACATTCAATTTGAAATATTAATATAGAATATCAGGCCTATAAATGACCTTATTATGGTTAAGTCATACATCTATGGATCGTGCCAAATCTCCTCTTTTCAACCACCAGGCACCCATTACAGGGCCGCAAAGACAGTGAATGAAATCTACTGTAAGTACAGTTACTTTTGTATAATGTCCATAGCTCCGCCATTTTTCAATATATGTTGTATTTTATGGCAATAACGTTCAGGTGTGTTCGAACCGTGTGATATAATGTGTGACCTGGGTAGTGTAGTTTTATGAAATGTCGACGTCCATGGAAAGCCCTGGGTCTCCTCTTTCTTAGGACTACAACGATTTCATGACGGCGTAATTTTCTTGCGTCTAAATCATCCAGTTTCCGATGCAATGCACAGAGATTTTTACAACACTTAAAATCATTGGTAAACAAACGTAGTGCTGAAAATATACACTTTGACTGCAGTTTTGATAGGGTTAGGGTATTTACTAGTGCTGTCAATAGATTAAAAGATGTTTTACTAATTAATCTCACAATTTTCTGTAATTAATCTAGATTAATCTAGATAAAGAATAGCATTTTTCTACTTAAGACCGAAGCTTGTAACAGATATTTACTTGAGTAAAATCATGGAATTAATGTAAAATCAACACAAAGAAAGTATATTTATGTTACGACTCAGGTAGGGGTGTTGAACCCAAATGCAGTACAGAAGAAAGGTGCGGAGACGGTAGTTGCTCTTCTCACCAAAAACAGTGTTTCCTTTTATTTTTGAAACATCAAGAGCGATACTGGTATTATACAAAAGAAAAACAAACTAAATAATAATTAAACAATAATCAAAAACACGGCAGCCGCATCCTCCAGGCCTGGAGCGACACGACTCTCCGTAGACAGCTACTCACGGTAACGTTAGATGAAGAACTGACAAATGAGAGAATAAACACAAGGCCATTATAAAGAGAGTCAAAGCAGGCGTCAATCAGCAATCAGGACAACCTGGAAGAATAGAGAGGGTGAAATACTCTAGGGTGGCGCTAGTAGCTTTTACTCCTAGTGTTATGGTTTGTAACCGACCCCAATCGCACAACACAGACAGGTATGATGGTTTGCCAAGAAACAGATATTTATTGAGAACAGGGAAAAAGGGCACTGTCCCTTTAAGGGAGAAAACACAAAACACTGGAATAACACAAGAGGGGAAGGTAAAGTGCCTTTAAGAGGCGGGCAGGAAAAGGGAACACTAAGGGAAGGTATAAGGGAACGCCTAAGGGACAGAGGAACTAGAGACTAGGAGAACTAGGGACAAGGAGAACTAGGGACAGAGGACTAGGGACTAGGAGAGCTAGGGACAGAGGACTAGAGACTAGGAGAGCTAGGGACAGAGGACTAGAGAGGGGAGAAACTAGGGACAGAGGCCCGCGGAGGCGGGCTGGGGACAGGGAGGACTGGTGGGAACACCTGGGCCGCTCTGCAGAACTCTCTCGGCAGATCTCCGAGGTGGGTAACGGCGGCCGAGAGGGAGAGAGGAGAGGGTTAATGTACAAAGGGGAAAAACAGAGCAGATGCAGGAGAGGTGACCAGTCCAAATACCAAAGTTAAACAAAGTAAAACTATCTTCGTGAAAAATACACAAAGAGCAAAGTACCAAAACAAATACAAAGAGAATACTATCTTTGGTGTGAACAAACACACAGTGGGAGATGTAACGTCCAAAATAATATCCAAGTGAAACAAACAGAGGCACAACGCTGGGTGAGTGACTGTCAGATTAAAAGGTGGTAATTCTTCAGTGTTAGAAACACACGAAAACGGAGATGATCTAGACAGTCAAAACTCACCCAGACGTATGCGTAATGGTGCAGGAACAGCAGCGGCGGCGAGGGTGTCGCCACCGGGTAGCTGGCTGTCCGAGCCGAGAACAGAGTGGTGCTGGAACAGGCGGCGGTGGCGAGGGTGTCGCCACCGGGTAGCCGGCTGTCCGAGCCGAGGACAGAGTGGTGCTGGAACAGGCGGCGGTGGCGAGGGTGTCGCCACCGGGAAGCCGGCTGTCCGAGCCGAGGACAGAGTGGTGCGCCACAACTTGGAGTGTGCCAAGCACGAAGGTCTGGAAGATGCGCTCCTGCGCGCTGGTCGGGAGAGCGTGCCAAGCTCGAAGGTCTAGTAGATGCGCGTCTGCGCGCTGGTCGGGAGAGCGTGCCAAGCTCGAAGGTCTAGGAGATGCGCGTCTGCGCGCTGGTCGGGAGAGCGTGCCAAGCTCGAAGGTCTAGGAGATGCGCGTCTGCGCGCTGGTCGGGAGAGCGTGCCAAGCTCGAAGGTCTAGAAGATGCGCGTTGCGCGCTGGTCTGGAGAGCGTGCCAAGCTCGAAGGTCTAGGAGATGCGCGTCTGCGCGCTGGTCGGGAGAGCGTGCCAAGCTCGAAGGTCTAGGAGATGCGCGTCTGCGCGCTGGTCGGGAGAGCGTGCCAAGCTCGAAGGTCTAGGAGATGCGCGTCTGCGCGCTGGTCGGGAGAGCGTGCCAAGCTCGAAGGTCTAGAAGATGCGCGTTGCGCGCTGGTCTGGAGAGCGTGCCAAGCTCGAGGGTTCTTGGAAGATGCGCGTTGCGCGCTGGTCTGGAGAGCGTGCCAAGCTCGAGCGTCCTTGGAAGATGCGCGTTGCGCGCTGAGGACTGGAGAGCGTCTGCGCTGGTCTGGATGTGCGTCAGGACGAACAGCTGCGCGGGGGTCTGCAGTGGAACGCTGGGGTGCCTCCCGTGGAAGTACAAGGAGCGCAGACCAGTCTCCCCCACAGGCAACGGCGACAGCTGGCGAAGGCTGGAGCAAACATCTCGACGCCGGAGAATGGAACAGCATAGGCAGACAGAGGATCTCCCGAAAGAGTCTAGATGTTTAGAGAATATGACTCGGCAAGTATACAACACGACCCCACGCCGAAACGAGGGGAAGCGCCCTGGTATTTAAAGCCCACAGGGGGACTAATTAGCCTGCCACCACAGGTGCGAGAGATAATAGATAATCGAACAGGTGTGGCCACTGAGGGTAAAGAACGAGAGGGTGGGGGCTAGAGAGAGTGAGTGAGAAGGGAAAATAAACAGTATAGGCTTAAAGAAACAGAGAAAAGGTGGTGAGCAGCGGGCAAAACCTCACACCTAGGAGAGAGTAAAAGACCCAAATGTTACAGTATCCCCCCCCCGACGAACGGCACCTGCCGTTCATCTAGGGGCCTCGGGATGCAGTTGACGAATCTAATCAATAAGACTGTGATCTAAGATATCCCTCTGAGGCACCCAGGATCCCTCCTCTACCCCGTACCCCTCCCAATCCACCAAAAAATTTAACCCCCTACCCCTCTCCTTTCAACCCACGATCCTCCGCACAGTGTAGACCGGCTGTCCATCAAGGATGCGGGGCGGAGGAACCGGGGAGCGGCGGGGACAAAGTGAGAAGTGAGAAAGGGTTTTAAAAGCGAAACGTGAAACATCGGATGAACCCGCATGGAAGTTGGGAATAACAACCTGTAGGCCACTGGGTTAACTTGACTAACCACTTTAAAGGGACCCACAAAGCGTGGAGCCAGCTTCCTGGACTCGACCCGGAGGGGAAGATCTCGAGTTAAAAGCCAAACCCTCTGTCCCGGACGGAAAACCGGGGCCGGACGGCGCTTGCGGTTGGCCTGATGCTGAGCCCTAACAGAGGCTTTCCGCAGCGCCGCCCGAACCCGGCTCCAGGTCTTGCGACAGCGAGCCATGTGAGCCTGGACGGAGGGCACCTCTGCCTCCTGCTCCTGCTTGGGAAAAAGGGGAGGTTGAAAGCCATATTGGCATTGGAAAGGCGACAACCCCGGACGAGAGAAGAGTGTTTTTTTTTTTTGATCCACTTTTTCTCCCATTTTCTATATTTTCTCCCATCCCAATTTCGTATCATCCAATTCAACCCTCCCCTGTCACGGACGCTGTTTCTTGCCTCCCACAAGCCGGCTGCAATGTGGACTAAGTCATACATAGCACAAGTCCCCTCCGGTACTTGAGGTAACAGCAGTCGCATCTTTTCACCTGCGCAGCTCGATCTCTCAGTGGCGAGGAGTAACGCGTGGGAGGCTCACGCTGCCCCCGACACTTCCTGATTCTACTGCGCAGGCGCACCAACCGACCTTTTAGGAGTCGCTGTCCACAACGCCCGATCCCCACCCATCAGTTTCCCACCCCCTAATACGACCAATGTGTATTAGTACGGACGACCAGCTAAACTGAAAGCAAATGTGGAGCGCTGGGCTCGAACAGGCGAGCCCAGCGTCTCCAGATTTCGTGGCGAGCGCCTTGCCCACTACGCCACGTAGCCGCCTGGAAGAGAGAAGAGTGTTATGAGCATATTCTGCCCACGCCAGCTTCCGACTCCATGTTGCCGGGGTACCGGTAACGTAACACCTCAGAAGGCCCTCCAGATCCTGGTTGACGCGCTCCGTCTGCCCGTTAGACTGGGGATGAAACCCAGATGACAGGCTGACGGAGGCGCCGAGACTGGAAGCAAACGGCGGTCCACCACCACCAAAATAGTCGTAAGGCCATCAGAAGGGGAAAGCCCTGAAATAAAATCGAAGGATATGTGTGACCAGGGACGTTTGGGAATGGGAAGAGGACGGAGGAGACCCGCTGGGGAACGCAGAGAGGTCTTGCTGCGCGCACACACCGGGCAGGCTGCCACAAAGGAAAGCGTATCCCCCTCCGCTGTGGGCCACCAGAACCTCCTGCGGATGAAATCCAGGGTCCTGGCGGCCCCAGGGTGACCGGTAAGGAAGGAGGTATGTGCCCATTGCAACAGTCGTGAGCGTGCAGCCTTGGGCACATACAGCTGCCCCGGGGCCCCCCCCCCAGGATCAAGTTCCCGTGCCAGTGCCGACCTTACCACCCTGTCTATGCCCCATGACACAGGAGCAAGAATAAGAGCCTGGGGAATAATGGGATGGGGTATCTCCTCTCTGTCCATAGGATCGAACTGGCGAGAGAGTGCGTCAGGTTTGACGTTTTTTGACCCGGGCCGAAATGAGATGGAGAAGCGGAAGCGTGTGAAGAATAACGCCCACCTAGCTTGGCGAGCGTTAAGGCGTTTAGCCCCCTGGATATAACCCAGGTTCTTGTGATCGGTCTACTCTACACAATAAATGGGTGTGCAGCCCCCTCCAACCACTGTCTCCATTCCTCTAATGCTAGTTTAATGGCCAATAATTCCCGATTCCCCACGTCGTAATTGCGTTCGGCCGAGGACAGACAACGGCAAAAAAATACGCAAGGATGCACTTTCCCGTCCGTTAAGCATCTCTGAGAGAGCACCTCCCCCCACCGCGACGTCGGAGGCATCCACTTCTACCAGAAACAGAACCTCCGGGTCGGGGTGAATCAATACAGGGGCGGAGGTAAATCGACGTTTGAGGTCACAGAAAGCTGTCTCGGCTCGAGGCGACCAGTCAAAGCCTGGGAGAGATGCTTTCG
Organism: Notolepis coatsorum; assembly: GCF_963971535.1. NCBI lineage: Eukaryota > Metazoa > Chordata > Actinopteri > Aulopiformes > Paralepididae > Notolepis > Notolepis coatsorum. The sequence continues at coordinate 82,250,449 of NC_140182.1, read as the reverse complement.
TGAGAGCCGTTAAGGGAGCAGCCAAGGCACTAAAGTTACAAATAAATTGCCTACAGAAATGAGCAAACCCCAAAAAACGTTGCAACTGTTTGAGCGAAGAAGGACGAGGCCAGTCTAGGACCGCACTCACCTTGGCCGGATCCATACGCAGATCGCCCCGGGTTAATACAAACCCCAGAAAGGACACAGTGTCTGTATGAAACACACATTTCTCTGCCTTCACAAACAGCTGATGCTGGAGGAGACGCTGGAGAACCTGTCGAACGTGCTGTTGATGCTGCGAAATATCACGAGAGAAAATAAGAATGTCATCTAGATAAACGATGACCGCCACTCCTATTAGGTCCCGCAACACGTCGTTGACCAGCGCTTGAAAGACTGCAGGAGCATTGGCTAAGCCAAAGGGCATGACTAGGTACTCGTAATGCCCGTTGGGCGTGTTAAACGCAGTCTTCCATTCATCCCCCTCTCTAATCCTAATCAAGTTATAGGCATTACGTAAATCAAGTTTGGAAAAGACTTGTGCCCCCTGTAGTGACTCAAAGGGCGGTGTCCATGAGAGGCAAGGGGTAACGGTTCTTAATAGAAACGTAGTTTAACCCACGATAATCTATGCAAGGACGCTGGCCACCATCCTTTTTAGCTAAAAAAAAAACAGCGCCTGCAGGTTAGGTGGAAGGAGGAATGTGACCAGCAGCCAATGCCTCCTCAACAGTGATGCCACTAACGCGTTACTAAGTAACGCGTTACAGTAATCTGATTACTTTTCCCCGAAAATAGTAATCTAACGCGTTAATCTTTAAAAGCCAGTAATCTGATTGCAGTTACTTGTCCAAGTGGCTGTGCGTTACTATTTCGTTACTATCTCATCATAAATTCATAATGCAGGCGGAATGCAGTATTTTATTTCGTTTTAGACAGTCAAAAATACGCTTGGAGCTGTATTTCCTTGTATTGGGGGAGTGACGTCACAGCACGCAACCTCAAGTTGTTCCATGCTGGTGGGCGCGGCTGTTATTGTTGTGACAGATGGGTCTCCGTGAACGCGAACACTGCTGTTGAGCGAAAGTCATTGCTCTTTGCTACGAGGGACCGGAGCTCATCCATTTTATTGCAGAGAGAGTTCACGTTTGAGAGGAATATACCCGGGAGAGGAGGACGAGATCCTCTCCGGCGGAGGCGAGCCAGGGAGCCAGCCCTTTTGCCGCGCTGCCGCCTGACACCCCTTCCTGACAGGGAGCGACGCGAGCGAACGTGATTGCGAAAATGATTAAAATGTATTCGTTTCAATCAGACTATCCTGACCTACCGCGAGCGACAGCGAACTGAGCGGCGATGTCGCTCCCCCCTCAAATATTCGCTCGCTGTGAGTCTAGTTGAGCGATTACGCGGCCGAGTCCCGCCCCTAAACACTTTTTATTGGTCAAGAATCTTTGCCCCCCCCCCACGTGTGCTTCCAGGTAACACACACACACACAGACACACTCGGACACGCGCCGCCTCATATCAGGGCCCTGTTTCTTGTACCTGGATAACTGAGTTAGCCGGATAACTTTAGCTGGATAACTGGGTTAGCCGGACTTTCCGATTTCATGTACGTGGATTTTCCAAATCACCATGACAACATATCCAAAAGTTTGAGCCTGGTCGAAAGCAGAGTTCAAGTTCAAGTTAGCCTGAACTATCGCCACGCCCCCGCAAAGAAGTGACAGCCCGTTTCCTGAAACTATTCCCACAGTCTACGATCTGCATTATACCATTCTGAATTACGTTTTTGTGCTCCATTCTTCCAGAGGGGGCTTTTGAAATGTAAAATAGACCCAAAATGCTGATATTAAATTCACTTTGTCCTAAATAATGCACGTTATATATACCGTGGCGACGGTGGCGCTCGCTCGTGCGATGTACACATGATGTGGTTATTTTAATTGTAACTGGGATTAAGATGTCTGATGAGATGCGCTGTTTGACGGATTTGAGAAATTGAATGAGCCGTTGACGTCACATTAATGAATGAGGATAAAGAGATAAACTTCATTCAAAACAAAGGATATTCTAAACACGGGTCTCTCGTTCATTAATGTATAAACAATGAATTTATCCCATCTGGCCCAGTGGCCCAGCGGTAGTGCTCAAACCTGCCAATCCAGCGACCGGGGTTCAAATCCCGGTGTTTCCAATATGATTTTTTTGAATATAATATTAATGATTATACGCCAAAGTAGCCTGGTTTTAAGTTAAAATATTATAAATCTACATGCATTGAGGATGTCATTCTTTATATAGCTCTCAACGTGCACCAAATTGAATTATTCCTATATTGCAAAAAGAAGGAAAAGACTAGGGTCTTGAACCCGGGTCGTCCGTGTGAAAGTCAAAAGAAGAATCCGTTACACCACAGAGAAGATAAGTAAAAGATTGACTATACATCAATCAATGGGTAAGAGAGCCGTATCGTAATTCTGTATAACAGTTAACTAATAATTTTCGCTAGCAAGATCTCATTTGATTATTCAATCCAGCAGGCAAGTTTAAAGAAATATAATCTGATTGATTGAGGTAATGAGGGACTTAGAATTAGCCTATAGATAACGCATTTAACTTGTCGGCGAGGCGATTGAGCCGTATTGCAATCTGTCAATAAAGTCTTAAATCAATTAATCAATCAATGCCGTTGAGAATCAGGATCTCTGCCATCGATACGTGCTGGTTTTTCACCTAAAACGGCCGCGCGCATTTAGCCTGACTCGCAAGTCTGGCTTGAGTTAACGAGACTGAATCCACCTTTGTGAAACAGGAAAATCCCGGCCTCGAACATCGGGTTAACTGAAGCTGGATAATGGACATCTTGATCGACTTAGTTGAACCACGTACATGAAACAGGGCCCTGGACAGTGTCGCGCGCGAATTCGTCTCTAGTTCGCTCGCTCGCTCCCTGTCAGGAACCGGTGTAACCCACTTCACAGCCTGGATGAAGACCGCGGTTCCCCTCACGAGCACATCCAACAGATCCGTGGAGCGGGTGAGTAGTTGAGGGAAAATGTCAAGTGGGATTGATTTCCCAATGTTCAGCAGTTCTTCTTTAGAGTAAGAAGTAACACAGGACGCTGGGACTAAACAAAACAAACAGAACACAATGCATCACTAGGAACATTAGAACCATATCTGAACAGGGCAGGCCTCAAAGGTAGGCTACATATCAGCCTACATGTGGTGAATGAATGAATGAATGAAAACTTTATTTAACAGATTGCAGAATGGGTACAATACAGTACGGCTCAATACATACAATTGTTAAGGGGATGCAGACCTGAGAAAGACGTTTGTCTTGTTTCCATCAGGGTCCCCCATTTTCAATTCATATAGACATTTATGACATACACAACATACATGACATTTATGGCATAGGGACATATAGGTATTTAGTACTGATACATTTGTGACATAAACGGTATTCAAATATACAGTACTGTTACCCCTAGATCCTGACAGAGTATATACATATGATGGGGAGGGGACTGTACATTAGGAGGGGGTGGGTGGGTGGGAGAGAAATATACATACGGCGAGGAGGGAATATATACATGCGGTGGGGAGGAGACTGTCTATTAGGAGGTGGTGGGGGTTTTGGGCATTTACGGTGGCCAGTTTCGAATTGCAGCCTCCCGTAGGTGCTCTTTAAGAGCGGTTTTGAATGTGGGTAGTGATTCACATTCCTTTACAGCTTTGGGTAGGGCGTTCCACATTGTTGTGGCATAATTGCTAAACGTGTTTAGTCCCTTGTTTGAGCCGAATCTGGGTTTTACATGATTTGTTGAGCTTCCTCTGGTGTAGTGGTTGTGGTATTCACTGACCTTTGGGAAGTATTTTGACATGTACATGGGTACCCCGGTCCTATAGTGTATCTTGTAGACCAGGCCCATTGCAAGTTGCTGTACTCTGTCGTCTACTCTAAGCCATCCTAGGTTGGCAAAGTGGGCAGGGGTGAGGTGGGTTCTAGGAGTCAGGTCAAGCAGTAGTCTGACTAGTTTGTTTTGAGATGTTTGTAATTTGGTTTTTAGTGCCTTTGAGGTGCTTTGGTACCATGAGGTGCAAGCATAGTCGTAGTACCCTTGAATGAGTGCTCCTGCCAGAGTCTTCAGGGTATTCTTGTTTACCAGAGAGGAGATCCGGTACAAGAATCTAGTTCGTTGGTTGGTGTTATTGACCATTTATCTTTTGTGAAATCTATAGATCTATAGATAGGCCTACCTGCCCTATTAGTACCTTTTACTCAAACTGAGTACATTTTACAATTTATTTTTGTCATTCTTATGTTGTGGCAGCAGCAGGGACGACGACTTCGTAACCTAGTTTAACCTAGTTACTTTCAAAGTAACTAAGTTACTCTGATAATCAAGTAATCAGTAAAGTAACTAAGATTACTTTTTAAAGGAGTAATCAGTAATCAGTAATCAGATTACTTTTACAAGTAATCTGTGACATCACTGCTCCTCAATATAGCAATTCATGGAAAGTGTCTTAGGATGAGAGAGCGAGAACAAACGACCCCGAGGTGGAGAGGTACTGGGTAGAAGATCAATAGTGCAATCATATGGCCTATGAGGAGGAAGTGCTTTAGCACGCGTCTTGCTAAAAACCTCCGCTAGGTCCCAATAAATATCGGGGACCCCTGTTAAATCGGGATTAGGAGAGGACGTAGAATCTGCAGCGGCTACGGTGGGAGGGAGACAGAGAAGAAGTCAAAGTGAATGAACCTTTGATGGAGACCGGCCCAGCGCCTCTCTCCAGCGAAAGCTCACCCGTAGACCAGTTAATACGAGGGTTATTTGTTACCAGCCAAGGATGACCCAAAACAATAGGAGAATGAGGTGAAACAATGATATAAAAATGCAATGATTCCCAATGACCCCCCGCTACCTGGAGACGCGTTGTGCGCTGAGTAATAAGGCTGTAACCCAGAGGTTGGCCGTCAAGGGCCTGAACAGGAATAGGTACCTCTAAAGCCTCCCGAGCCAACCCCTCGTGCATTAAATTCCCCACTGCCTCTGAATCTACCAAAGCCTGTGCCTGTTTAAGATGAGAGCCCCACCCAATAGTGACATAAAAACAATTTTGAGACTTGTTGGTGACAGAGGATAAATGCATTCCCGCTAATACCCCTCCCAAGCCTAGCGAGAGCTCCTGTTTCCCGAGATGCCAGGACAGGTGTTAAAGCGGTGACCGGTGCGTCCACAGTGGAAGCAGCGCTTCTGTTCAATACGTCGCCGCACTCTCGACAGGTGCATAGCACCAAGCTGCATGGGTTCGTCACCCCAGTTCTCCCGTGGAAATCGGGCAGGTGTACCATAACCAAGAGGGAGTCAGGAGGGTACCTGTGGCAATACCTGTCCACACGAATGGCAAGGTTGATGACGTCATCCAAACGTTCGGGAAGGTCCCGGGAAGCCAGCTCATCCTGCATCTCTTCCGTGAGTCCCTGGACGAAGAGAACGCACACGGTGCCTTCCTGCCAACCCGTCTCTCGGGCCACGATGCAAAACTCAATGGCGTAGTCGGCCACCGAGCGGTTACCTTGTCGACAGGACGTGAGCCGTCCACCTGCCTCGTAGATGGAAATTACCCGGGAGGTGTTGAAGACCCTCCGTAACTCCTGGGTAAAGGTATCAATGCTGGTGCAGACTGCCGAGCCGATCTCCCATTCTGCCGTGGCCCAGGAAAGAGCACGGCCGGTCAGCAGGGTGATAATATATGCCACCTTGGAAAGTTCGGTGGGAAAAGTGAGAGACTGTAAGCTGAAAACAAGGGAACACTGCGTGATGAACTCTCTGCAGCCCGTTGGAGCTCCACCGTAGCACTCTGGAGGAGGAAGACGCGGCTCTCGAGCCCCCACTCGGATAGGCGGCGGTGTTACCTCCGCTGCTACGGCCACAGACGCCGCCTCAGCTGCTGTTACCGCTAACGTGGCCACTGATGTAGCCGTGACCACCGCCGTCAAAGCTGAAGTGACTGTTGCTGCTGCCGCTGCCACTGAAGCCTGGTTGTCGGTGGTGAGAGCCCCCAGGCAACCGAGCTCAACCTCCACCTGCTGCTGACGGCGGGTGGCCGTGTCCAGCTGAACCTCCTGCACCTTCAGCTCCTTCTGGATTCCATCTGCTGGGTTCATGATGGTCAGTTCTTCTGTTACGACTCAGGTAGGGGTGTTGAACCCAAATGCAGTACAGAAGAAAGGTGCGGAGACGGTAGTTGCTCTTCTCACCAAAAACAGTGTTTCCTTTTATTTTTTAAACATCAAGAGTGATACTGGTATTATACAAAAGAAAAACAAACTAAATAATAATGAAACAATAATCAAAAACACGGCAGCCGCATCCTCCAGGCCTGGAGCGACACGACTCTCCGTAGACAGCTACTCACGGTAACGTTAGATGAAGAACTGACAAATGAGAGAATAAACACAAGGCCATTATAAAGAGAGTCAAACACACAGCAGGCGTCAATCAGCAATCAGGACAACCTGGAAGAATAGAGAGGGTGAAATACTCTGTGTTAGGAGTTTTTACTCCTAGGAGAGAGTAAAAGACCCAAACGTTACATATTTAGATTCAAAGACTATTTTAATAGCTTTCTTTGAATACAGTTTCTCTCCTGTGAAATACAAATGTTCAACAAAACCATCAACATTGACTCAGCTAGACCTCTTTCTTATATCCGCGGTGCTAAGATTGAAGATTTTTCACTCCATAGATTAATCTAGATTAATTTATTTTAATGCTTTAAATAATTTAAATTAATCTCCAAAATTAAAGCATTAACTTTGACAGCCCTAGTATTTACTCTTGGCTACATTTGAAAAAGAAACCCAACATTAATTAATACGGACTGTATTGATCTATTTATGGCATGAAATAAATCTCAATCCGGTACTGGGCCGATTGGGCCGCTTAACACTTTCAGCACCACGCTTAGTCCCCATCTCTACCGCTATGGCCATCTTAAAATTGTCGTTTCCGCAGTGTTTCACTATGTTTGCAGAGCTGTGTTTATGTTCTGTATTATAGCTGTGGAGACAATGGTGTGGCTCATTTGACAGACACTACTTGTGCCCCTTTTCCACTGCATAGTACCTACTCGACTTGACTCTACTCTACTCTGCCTTTTCGGTTTTCCATTGCCAAAATTTGCGTTTGGTACCTGGTACCGGGTACTTTTTTAGTACCTGCTTTTTCGAGGTTCCAAGTGAGTAGAACAGGTACCAAAAAAGTTATGTGAAACACTGCAGACCACTGATTGGACAGAAGAGAGTAGCGTCACTACGTTTTCATTGCGCTACACGGGGGGACGTCTGCACAAAACAGAAACCCGCCATCTTTAAATTGTCTCGCTTGAACATGAACATTAGCATTCATTATTTGTTTGCAGCAAGAACAAAGTGCAATAAACAAAAAAGGATACATTCACTGTGTGTTCTGCCTCATTTGTTGATGAAACAAAACCAACATCAACACAATTTACCACCAAGAGAGTTTCACAAAAAGATAGCTGATTTTGTTAGCTTACGTGCTAATGTGATTGGGATTTACCATTATAATACTTAGCATTGCGGCTAGCGTACATAGCGTACAAAGATAGCTGTTTTGTTGGCTTACGTGTGGTTAACTGGTGAGGTGCTGGTATCGTGGAATGGAGTGGAAATACTTTAATCATCACGTCATTAATTAATAGATAATTGTCATTTCCAACATAAGTTAATGCTTAATAACGTTACACATGGGGAGACTAGCTTGCTGGACACAAACATTGTTGATATAGCAGTCTGGTTAATGTTGTTATATCGCTCGCTATTGATTGTTTGTACTAGTAACGTTAACGCTAGTAGAATAGACACAACAAGAGGTAATCATCCATTTTAAACAGGTTATTATTACCTCATGTTAACGTTAGTAGAATAGACACGAGAGGTAACGTTAACACTAGTAGAATAGACACGAGAGGTAACGTTAACGTAGGGCTGGGCGATATGACGATATTATATAAATATCGGGTACAGTTCATTAACGATACACTTTTTAAACGTATCGTGGATATCGTGATGTTTTGCCCAAGAGGATTGTGTCGCGTCAATCTGGTCCACACGTTCAAACTTTTGAACAACGCCGCCCCACACACACATTACTGCATCAGTTACTACTTATGATTAACAAATGCATTCGTTTTGTGGCATTAACGTTATATAGTTACACGTTCAATAACATCAGCGTATTTACCCGAACATAGCAACGTCCCGAGGACAACCTAGATAGATAGCAAGCATTACTGTTCATATCTCAGCCCGTGCTGAGTAAGTTGTGCCCATTCTGCGGTCTGTTAATAAAGTTTTCAATCAGACAGATGTATGGAAAGGCTTTTATTATAACATTCGTTGCAGTAAAATCATTATGCCTCGTTTAGTCATCTGCGGAGCGCTGGTAATCTACTCGTCGACCACGGGGAGCTACAGTAACGTTGTTGTTGTTGAGCTCTCGTCAAAATCAATGGCGGACAAAAGCGGAAGTAAAACATGAATACGCGCTTGCCAATTGGTGCTAAGAACAGCAGGGCGGGTGCAAGCGGTGTGACGTAATTGGCAGAC
>NC_140182.1:82215065-82241617 GCF_963971535.1 Notolepis coatsorum | reverse complement strand
GTAAAACATGAATACGCGCTTGCCAATTGGTGCTAAGAACAGCAGGGCGGGTGCAAGCGGTGTGACGTAATTGGCAGACTCGACTGTCAATCAAAATTATTCTGTTTGCCGTCTGAATGAATGAATGAATGAATGAATGAATGAATGAATGAATGAATGAATGAATGAATGAATGAAAACTTTATTAACAGTTTGCAGAATGGGTACAATACAGTACAGCTCAATACAACAACAGTGGACTGGAGGATGAAGACCAGAAAAAGACTTTCGGCTTTTTACATAAGGGTCCTCCATTTTCAATTCATCAAAACATTTAGAGACATACAAATATACAGTAGTTTCACAAATATACATTAGTTTCATAAAATGCTCAAATGCTATTGATTGATTGATTGATTTAAAACTGTATTAACATATTGCAGAATGGGTACAGTACAGCTCAATACATACAATTGTTAAGGGGATGCAGACCAGAGAAAGACTTTCGTCTTGTTTACATCAGGGTCCCCCATTTTCAATTCATCATATTTCATATCTAAATCATATAATATCTCATTGCTAAATATATGCAATATATAATCCAATAATCTAGATCTAATATATAATATAAAAATGCTAAATGCATGGGTATTTTATTTTGTCTTTAATGTTAGCTTGCAAACTCAAATACTGTCTGGGTAAGCCTCATAATGAATTGTTTGGGGGAAAAAAGAAAAACATCGTGATGTGTATCGTGTATCGCCGAAAGGTCAGAAAATATCGTGATATCATATTTAGGCCATATCGCCCAGCCCTACGTTAACGTTAGCAGAATAGACACACAGATAATCTGGTTAATGATTGGTTGTTATATTGATTGATTGATTGATTGATTGAAAACTTTATTAACAGATTGCAGAATGGGTACAATACAATACGGCTCAATACAAACAATTGTTAAGGGGATGCAGACCAGAAAAAGACTTTCATCTTGTTTACATCAGAGTCCCCCGATATCGCTCGCTATTGATTGTTTACTGGTGATGGTGGCCAGGTCTAATATCTGGACGATACGTTTCGAACAAAAGTTTGTTACAATCATTTTCATATAACGCTCCTTAGCTACCGAACGTTACAAGTAGATGTTATTTGTAACAAACTGATTGTTCATGCGTTGCTGATTAAATATATAAGCTATGCTCACGGAGCTCTGATGCTGTACAGCAGCGGCCCCGCACGGAGACAAACGGAGTACTACCTGCAGTGGAAAACGAACAAAGTACCAGGTACCAAAAGCAAGTAGAGTAGAGTAGAGTAGAGTCGAGTATGTACTATGCAATGGAAAAGAGGCATTGTAGTGCAACATGGAAAAAATTGTTTGTTTCTACACACTGTAGTTTGTAGTTTATTACACGCTAAACATCCCACATTTCCAAGATAATCCAGTCTTTTTTCATAGATTGAGAGATAAAATGCGTTATGTGCAATAAACTCGAATCGTTCTGGTTGATTCCCTGAACGCCCAAATACTCCCAAATCAAAACATGTACATAATGTACCTTCACAAAATCATTATGGGGGGGGGGGGGGGGTCATTTTAACTCAAAACTGTGATCGTGTTTGCCAAGCATGTTTTACCTCCGGTGAAACACAGAACTGTGATCGTTAAAAAAACACGTTTCAGGTTCGGTAAAATAGACATAGAATATACCTTACCTTAGCCAGAAGGTATTCCAAAAAGAAGGATTCCAAGTGATCGCATCGCCATCGCGATTACCAGTGTATATGTCTATACACGTTTCGATGGTAAAATATGCTTAGGCAACGGAATTTCGAGGCGATCAATGTTCAAGCAGGAGGAGCCCCTACCAAAAAAAAGGAAGACGTGTATCCACGCCAATGCAATTCCAGTTCAGACACAGACGATACTGCCACCTGGTGATATTCGATCGGAATTGCAATTCCAACTTATACAAACGACCCAGGGACGGCTAGAATGACCCGGATGATGATTTAGAGATCAGAGGAAAAAGATCAAAGGATCTAAAAACGTAATATTACGTGTTTGGCGCTCAACCGCTGGCGAGCAAACACATAATATTACATGATTGGCGCAGAAAGTGTTAAGGGGTTAAAGTTATTTGACAATCCAGTGATTTTCTAGTTACTGCAATTCTTTATACCCTTTTTATCTAAAAACAGAGCAAGATTGAACTCTGAAACTTTGTCACAGGATAAAACGGATATCGAGAAGTTCAATTTCACTCATAAATACATTTTGAAAAATAACTAGTCACTGCGGTTAGCTTCTGCAGGGTTGTATACAGTGTCTACGCCTCTTTACGTGTGTCCTTAAAGACCAACTGCGTGGGGGAAGAAGAAAATCATGGGCGCCCGTCCAACGCTCAGTCCTTTTACTCGACAGGAAATATCTGTCCCTTGTCTGCGGTCTCCTCCCTGGCCTGCATCGGTGTGGGTTCATACTCCACGGAGAAGTACTTGCGCTGCGGCCTGCTCCCACAGATCCTCCCTCTTCCCCTCGCCCTATCTCAGACCCAAGCAGGAAAGATGGACTCCAAATAAGAGCTGTATTCCAGACCTGCCTTCCTTCTCCAAAAAAACCCAGCCGCAGGTTTTCACATTAACTTTGGAATTCGGAAACACTGCTGACAATTGAGATTGGGAGTACATGAAAGGTGATGTGTGGGAGTTTGTGTGCATGCGTGCACACTTGTGTGTGTGTTTAATTTCTCTGTGCTTTGGGATTATATTACCTTTTAGCAGGGGAGAGCGTTGCGTCTTATCAACACCATGTGTCTTTCCCTGTTGCAGGGAGGAGTTTATTAGATCCCGCTTGTTGAAAATGAACACAGGGGCACATGTGCGCACGTCATTGTTTGAAATGGACCCGGACGGTGTCAGCTGGCGGTACCGTGCACGGGCCGCGTTCGAGTTCACCCCTAGCCGTGGGGGGTCCACGCTCGTACCTGACGCACAGTTACACGTGCCAGAAGATCTGCTCTGTGCGGTGAGTCTGATTATTGTCTTTTTATCAGGAGCAGATGCATCGGCTGGTATTGGGCTTGGCGCCACTCCAGCGAGAGCTCGCGACGGGTCCTCCGCTCGGCTTTCTAAATGGAAGCAGTAAGTGTTACTTATGGGGTTAGAAAACACCCATTTAACCATAGCCTGCAAAGTATCGTGTTTGTGCCCCTTTAGTTAGAGAAAACCGTACCGTGTTCGCGGTGGAATAAAGGAGTTGGTGATAAATAACACAACCGTAGCCTTGTTTTGTCCCGGTGCCTCTTAGCCCACACATAAACTGAGACTTACACAAAGAGGTAACGTTTGGTTCCACCGTCTGTCTGTGTGATGGAGAGAGAGAGAGGTAGAGAGAGATAGAGGGGGGAGGGGGGGAGAGAGAGAGAGAAAGAGAGAGAGGGTGGGAATGAGAGAGAGAGAAGAGAGAGAAAGAGAGAAGAGAGAGAAAGAGAGAGAGAGACAGAGAGAGAGAAAGAGAGAGAGGGGTGGGAATGAGAGAGAGAGAAGAGAGAGAAAGAGAGAAGAGAGAGAAAGAGACAAAGAGAGAGAGACAGAGAGAGAGAAAGAGAGAGATGTAATTGAATGGAAACGGGGGTCGAATATATGTCTTTGATGAGTTTACACTCGGCTCATTTGAGATAATTATTCACCAGGAGCGGCGGCGGCAGCAGGTACCTGTCTGTCCTGTCTGTGAGAGGTGGTAAGTATTGGATACCCACCCCCATTATTGTGAGCCCCGTAATTCACCTTAAGCCCCTCTCCCTCACCACATTCCCTTGCCACCCAGACTCCAAATTACTGTAAACTAAACCAAAGCCACACCATGGCAACGGAAGGGTGTCAATTTGGACAGGAAATAATTTATTTGAACGTGACTAGGGTTTCATCTAGCTCAGCTCCCTGGTGGGGATGTGGAGCTGGGGGGTGGGGGGGGCTTGTCTCTGGTTACCCTGTCCCCTGACACATTTGCCACACGCACCCCAAACAATGGCCGATTCATCCGTCACTCAGTCTATCTGCGCCACGGGCCAAAGTGGGGGGGGGGGGGGTACCCACCAGGAATAAAAAAAAAAAACTGCCCACTGTACCGAACGGCTGTGTAGTGTACCGAACGAATACAACGGTATGTTAACCACTAACGACCGCCCACCGGGGGCTGTTTCTTTCACAATCTAATATAATTATTATTATAAAAAAAAAATATTACAAGTCGATTATTAATTTCAATATAGAATATTTGTTGACAGCCCGACAAGTACAATTAGTTACTGCACACTACATCACCCCTGAGTGGAACATGGAAAGCCAAACTTTCCCCCACTGTACCGAAAATCCGTACCGAACCTTGACCTCAAAACCGAGATACATACCGTACCGTGGTTTTTGTGTACCATTACACCCCTAACACGCACGCATGCATGCACACACAGACACACAGACACACATACACAGAGTTAAGTTGTTTTTCCCAAGGTAGCATAGAGCAGTAATTGACTCACAGAATCTTGCGTGGACACACAGGTTTTGTGGTAGCCCTTTGCAGTGGGATCAGGTCACACTCCAGAATAACAAACCCACAGTGAGGTGGTGTGGGGGACCCCCCCCCCCCCCCCCCCCCCCCACCGCCGGACAGTCCCCTCCTCCATCCCTCCGTCCTTCCATCTCTCTTTCTCCCGGGCGCTGGCTAGGGGTTGAGGTGATGACGGGCCCCAGAGCTCTCCAGTAGGCCCCTCTTACTGGTCCCCGCTCTGAAAGGGTGTCTGTTCCCCGACATCTCCGTCTCTCATCGCCACCCCATCAATCCCACGCTGCCCGCAACCATCCCCGCGGAGACAGGGCTCCGCTTTGTCCCCCCGTACCCCCCCCCCCCCCCCCCCACGCCGCCCCGCGATCCCATAGCCCCGCAGCCTCCCGCCACGCACGGCGAGTGACAGCTATCCGACAGAGCGGAGGCCCCCCCGAAGTGACAGGCACCCCCCCCCCCCCTGGACGAAGCCTCGCCTCTATCCCTTACCGCATCAGAAAATACCACGGGCTCCTAAATCACAGCGGCCAGGCGTCCCCCCACTGTATCTCCATACTGGAGGCCCTCTACCTTTCCTTTCATCCACGGCGAGGCCCCCTGACCCAGTAAACGGCTGCAGGATCAAGGCCTCCCCCCTGGGATCCAAGTGGATGTTAGCATAGCATTCCAGCCCATGTGAAAGTATGCTAATTAGCCAAGCTTGAGAATGTTGTTTTGCTAGCCTCTCTTTCATTATGAAGGTCTCCCCCACCCCCCACCCCTCTTTCCTCAATAGCAGGCATGGTCCATATGGCAGGCCCTGGTGTTGTCATTGGCAGTGCCGTCGATGCTGGAAATGGACGTTTTTGTGTTTCATACTGTCCCGAATTTATTACGGAATACGGGGTGAATATAAATCGTGCAGCTCGTGGCACGGAACCAATCTCGTCAATGTCAGAAAGTGACGGGGTGAAGTGCACGTTGCTCCAGTGTGTCTTCACAATAGTTCCAGTCTTGCACTTCTTGCACTTTTTCTCCGTGTTCTTTGGCTCCGCGGGTCACGCTGCTCTCAACGCAATCACAGTGATGTCAGTTGATTGGTGATATGCTTTCATAGGTAATGGCGCAGCCCTGGCTAGCGACGCTCGACATGGTCCATTCTGATTCATGCTGCTTGGCTTGTATTCCTATGGTTTGTGTGTGTATGTGTGTGTGTGTGTGTGTGTGTGTGTGTGTGTGTGTGTGTGTGTGTGTGTGTGTGTGTGTGTGTGTGTGTGTGTGTGTGTGTGTGTGTGTGTGTGTGTGTGTGTGTGTGTGTGTGTGTGTGTGTGTGTGTGTGTGTGTGTGTGTGTGTGTGTGTGTGTGTGTGTGTGTGTGTGTGTGTGTGTGTGTGTGTGTGTGTGTGTGTGTGTGTGTGTGTGTGTGTGTCCATGCCTGTGTGTATTCGCGTGTGTACCATCGGCATGTTTATATGTGTGTTCAGTCACATACTCCGTTGCTCACTTGTGTGTTTCAGACAGGTTTATTGGGTGCTCGCGCTGCAGAGTAAACACAAACTCAAAGCTGTTGGCTTGTTTCCCCTCCTTTCTCCTCTGTGAGAAGCGGGCAAGGTCGGCGGAGAAGGTCAGATACGCGGCTCAAGTCGGGGGTACTTTTATTATTCTTAAGAGTGGTTTTACACGGGTCACACGATTTAGAATGATCCTCCGAATTGATTTGGTGTGAATCTGGTGACGTGAGGATGTGAGAATCCTGAAAAACAAAAGCGTTCTACTGTCCATAGTAGGGGTGGAACGGTTCACAAAATTCACGGTTCAGTTCGTATCACGGTTTTGGTTTAACGGTTTTCGGTTCGGTTCGATATACGTTGTTTTTTTATTTTTTTTATTTTATGTAACACTCCAAAAAGACCATACATCAGCATAAGATATATAGCCTAAAAATAATCCAACTTTTCAGTTATTCTCAAGGACGTAGTCATGCAAAAACTGAAAGAATGAGGCAGTTTGACATCAGGCACATTATTTTGACAGTGACCGGTTAGAGCTAGGAGAGATGTTGGTAGAGCAAGAGGGGCATTGCTGATTTAAACATGCTTCTCATTTATTTGGTAAAAAATAAGGTTTACAGCGGTTTGCCTTAAATACAAAGACCGGACTGGCACACAAAGACCGAACTGACTGAAAAATAGTATTAACTTAGTGCAAACAAACAAAATAATTATATTTTTTGTGGCCACATTATAGACGGTCATCAACATACAGTATTGATTGATTGAAAATTGTATTAACAGATTGCAGAATGGGTACAATACAGTACAGCTCAATACACACTCCGTCGGCGGACCGCAAATTACATCATGTCATAAATCAACCTCTCCAGACTGTCTGACAAAAGTATTGTTTTTTTTCTCAAACGTATTCAAGTATAAAACACAAATGTTGGCATTTTTCAGAACGACACTTCCCAAAGGCCTCTATGGGGCTTCAAGCTAATTACTTCTGTATGAATTTTTTTAATATCTCTTATTACTCTGGATAATAAACCACAAAACTTAACGTTATTGACATATATTGGAGCGCAGTTCGTTTCTCTTCCCTATTTTTAGCATGTAGCAACATGGCGGCACTCTGGCCAGAATAATAAACCTACTGTACATACAGTAGATTTCATTATCTGTTCTTATGCACGCCTGGTGATACTAAATCCAAATTGAACTCGGGCATTTGAAAGATATGAATGAATGAATGAATGAATGAATTAATGAATGAATGAATAAATTAATGAAAACTTTATTTAACAGATTGCAGAATGGGTACAATACAGTACGGCTCAATACACACAATTGTTAAGGGGATGCAGACCAGAGAAAGATGTTTGTCTTGTTTACATCAGGGTCCCCCATTTTCAATTCATAGTGACATTTATGACATACACAACATTCATGACATTTATGACATAGGGACATACATGACATACAGGTATATAGTACTGTTACATTTGTGACATATACGATATGCAAATATACAGTACTGTTACCCAGAGATCCTAACAGAAAATATATACATATGATGGGGAGGAGACTGTACATTAGGAGGGGGTGGGTGGGTGGGGAGAAAATATATACATACTGTGGGGAGGAGACTGTCTATTAGGAGGGGGTGGGGGGGATAAGCTTTGGCACAATCCATAAATGTGCGAATTGGCTATAATAAGGTAATTTATAAGCCTGCTATTCTATATTATATAATAATATTTCAAATTGCATTTGTCCGGATGGGAGAATTCAGTACTGTATCTACAAAAACTTCTGTTTAATCTTCTTCCCTTTATTAATTTCCTTAGATTTTCTGTACACGTGATCTCAAGAAGGTACTGAACGAGATCAGTGGCAGTTTTTCATGTCTGGTAATTTTTAGCATGGTGTTTGTTATTCACTGTCAAAGATGCAAAGAAAAATCATAATTCATATTCTCCTTTGTTTCATCACAATTTAAGCAAGCCTAGTAATAGACACAATATTTCTGACATAGATCCATAGATGTCCCTAGATGCCAAGAACATGCAAATGGGCCTTGTAGAAGTGGAGCAATATTCCATTTACTTAGGTATGTATTTTAGGCGAATTTTCTGAAAATAGGGCTCTGGGCTTAAGAGGTTAAACTTCAATGCCCCGAGGGAGTTTGAACCCGGGTCTCCCACGTTGCGGGCAACAGCACAGACCGCTATTCCATGAGGTGAATTCACAGCTTTGTAACGTGTCTATGTCTCTTTTGAGGATGTGAGTGAGTTTAACCAATAGCACCGCTACTCACCCCAGCCCTTCGTGACTGCGCTTTCACGATACCATCCGTTACACTCACCCTCCTTAAACTCACTCCACTCCGCCCCAAGGGATCCGGGTCACGGCACCATTGTAACGGTTGTCACATCGTCACCTTAAACTTCGATGCCCCGAGGGAGTTTCGAACCCGGGTCCCCCACGTCGCGGGCAACAGCACAGACCGCTATACCAAGAGGTGAATTCCCTGCTTTGTAACGTGTCTATGTGTCTTTTGAGGATGAGAGTGAGTTTAACCCAGAGCACCGCTACTCACCCCAGCCCTTCGTGACTGCGCTTCACGATACCATCAGTTACATATATATACTGTATATTTCTTTATTTTTGTGGTTATTCAATATATACATATATTATTAAAACCATATATATTCTGGTGTGAACCGAAATGATTTAATAATAAAGAAATATATGAAAAAGTCATGATGAGGCAACCGATGAAGTCACGCTACCTGGCACTCTGGTTCCTCTGCCTTGGCCAGGAGTGGTTTGGATCAACGTATGGGTTTGCCTCACATACTCAGAGCGTTCGGGACGGATCAGGGCAAGGCACCAAGTGTTCCAGGATGTGAATGAAACACGAAAGCAAATTTGTGATGTAATTATTATGACAATTAAAAAACAAGACACTTCTCTCTTCCAAACCTTGACTCGGTCGGCACTCGGCACTAGACCCGGTGCCAGCACCATTGTACCGGTATAGTCATCCTCAGGGGAGGATTACCATGGGTTGGTAAACAGAGATTTAAACAGAGAGATGCAAGCAGATGGGGCTGGCAGGTTGACCAAATATGAAGGTACTGTATACTGTCATGGATCCATGCAGAAGTAAGGGTTTTTACTAGGGATGCTCGATATTGGCTTTTTTACCGATACCGATATTCCGATATTGTCCAACTCTTAATTTCCGATACCGATATCAACCGATACCGATATATGCAGGGTTTCCCCCCCCAAAAAACTGAATAATTTCAGGTAACTAATCATTTCACTGGATTATATATAACAAATATTGTTATTGTTTTTTTCTTTTTTTAAACCGATACCGATATTTTCCGATATCACATTTTACTGCCGATATCGGCCGATAATATTGGTCGGCCGATAATATCGGACATCCCTAGTTTTTACTATACCGTTGTCCACAATATATACATACCAAAAACGAATAGTTATACTGTATATTTTGAAGTTCATAAAACAATTGTTCCTTGCAGCAGTATTAAACGAATAAAAGAAAATAGATCATTTTGAATGAAATAGCACCATGACGAAAACATCACATTGTAATTTGAACTGGAAAACTACCGTAATTTTCGGACTATAAGGCGCACCTGCATATAAGCCGCAGCAGCTAAATTGAATGATGTGTACATATATAAGCCGCACTGGACTATAAGCCGCAGGTGTTTAAATGTTTAATTACCATATGTAAGGGTTCGTGCACAGAGGGGATTGTCGGGAAAGAGATGGCTGTTTGAGGAAGCTCCCATTTATTAACATTTCAACAAACTAGGCTACTGTATCACATAGCGTTTCAGACACAAACTTTTCAACTTTCAAACTTAAACGGTGCACTCAAATAACAAATAACAACACTATAGTAACATATATATATATATATATATATATATATATATATATATATATATCTATATAATATATATCAACAATAACAGTGAAGTAAACATCTCACGTGAATAAGTGAATGAACATCTCGACTCGAGGCGAGTGAATGAATGTCCGTGAAAACCAAAACCGCTCAGCAATACCATAACGGAGCAAGGCATATCCGGTTGGATACTGGTAAGGCGCTGCCCTCTAGTGGCTGGCGATAAACTCTTCATGTAACCTGTAAAATCCATAGATTTAGGAGGTCCCCTAGTGGCCGTTAGCTGTAAAAATCCATAGATTAGCCGCACCGTTATATAAGCCGCAGGGAGAAAAGGCGCGGCTTATAGTCCGAAAATTACGGTATACTGTCACATACCGACGGGTGTAAAAAGTACCCAGAAATTATACTTAAGTGAAAGTATGGGTACCGTCTCAAAATCTTACTCAAGTAAAAGTCAGTGTATCTGGCTAAAACCACACTTGAGTAAAGGTCTAAAAGTTTCTACTTTTAAATGTACTTAAGTACTAAAAGGTAAAAGTAAAAAAAAAATGTATTGCAAGGGATAGACCAGGGCCCTCATTTATCAAGTTTCCTCAGAAAATGTTCTATTTCCACACGTAAGCACAGAATTTAGAATGTGTGCAAGCACAAAAGAAACAGGATTTATCACACGTGCGTACACAGGTCCTACGCACACCTGTCATGATAAATATCACCTTGCTTCTACGCTGAGGCTCGTGCACACTTTCACGTATTTGCATACCAAAACCGCCCCGATTAACCATATACGGTAATGGAACACCCCCATGAAATGTGGAAAAATGGACTAAACCGAGGCAAGCGTGTTATGAGACAGGCTGACAGGCGTGTACACGTACGGTGATGTCGGATATGATATCTATTAACCATTGCTGCCTGGGCAGCGCAAACACTAATAAAGACAGTGCTGGAATATGACTGCCTTTTTCCGTTTTGTTTGATTAATACCCAGGGATTAAAGTTCTCCTCAATTTTATTCCAAATCGCGACGGATTTTCCGTCAATTTTCTACCTGCTGCATATGATTTCTAGAGGCATACAATCTATTTTGATGTCAGTATTGGGTAGCCTATATAAACAATAATACGAGAGCATATACAAGAACAATGAATCTCACTGCCATGTATGATGTAGCCTGCCTTTCAATACATGAACTTGAATTCCATCATGTTTGTGTGCGGGAGCTCACAAGGCTGTTGTCACAATGGGTGGTACAGTAATAACAGTCTACACAACATCACGATGGACCATGCCATGTAGCCTATGTTCTATTATGACATGATCTGTGACGACAAATGTTCTAGAATGTTTCATTAAGATATCATACTCTGACAGCATGCCTATGATCAATAAAAACGCGAACTTGAATCCCATCATCATATTTACATAGTCTGTCCACTATCTTTATTACTTTGTTATTCCCCCCCCCCCCCATCTATCTAAAGCGACCTTGCATGGGTCTCTTGAAAGGCGCTATGTAAAATGAAGCTATTATTATTATTGTTGTTGTTATTATTATTATCATGTCTGTGTGCTGAGCTCAGTGAAGTTTCAACGGAGCGAGGTAATCTATTCTAATCAACAAATTGAAGTAGAAAGCATTCCGTTGTGGCCAATCTTATTTGGAAACATGACACAAAATAATAGTATGTCGCTTTTTATTTGAAACAATATTTAATGGCGTTTGGAGGTGGGTGTTCTGCTTCTGCCCCCCGTGCCAAACAAGCAAGCCAACCTCTTGTTCCCGCATGAGCCCGTTATAATTACACTACTGTCGCTATTTTACAGTCCTCGATATCCTTGCCAGTATACCTTTATATCATATCATATTCATATCATAGTTTACTCTATCAGCCTACCAGCATGTAATACGTTCTTTGTTAGAACTCAACTCGTTATTATTTTGCGCATACGGGAACGTTTTGATTTAGGCTTTGACACAGAATACAAGTCATGATATCACCCACACGATATATGCTCTGTGTCCAGAGCATGTATGCTTTTCATTCATGTAAGACACATTTATTGCAAGGGTTTTGTATACACATACACTCAACAAATAACCTCTGTCTGTTCTCGTTGCAATGCGTTTATATCGTGGGTGTTCATATGACTTGTATTCTGCTTACAGCTTCGGGGTTCCACTTATTACGTTTAACAATGGCAAAGCCTTTTAAATATAATCAAAACGTTCCCGTATTTCTGCAATATATGCGCAAAATAATGAGTTGAGTTACGCGGAGCGCAGTCAGTGCTTATTTCCGCGTTGTAAAAATATTCTACCACCGGGCGCCAACTACGCATGGTCCGACCTGTGCTTAAATATACGCACAAAGTCAAGCACAAGTTCAAATAGATAAATCCCACACTTTGCTTAGAAATGATCGTACGCACGGCTTAAGCACATATCTGTGCGTACGTCAAGTTGATAAATGAGGGCCCAGGGGTCTCAAACTCATTCCATCGTGGGCCAAGTTCTATGTCGTTAATGGCTTGCTCAGCACCTGTCTGCACTGTACTTCACTTCGTGCACGTGCACTGAATAAAAAATTCCACCATGTACCTTTACATCCCAACATCCGTCTGACCACACCCCCTTCCGCTTATCTTCATAAGCAGGTGTGTGGTCACCTACTCGCCTCCTTCTTCACTTTCACCACAAGGAAGTGCCTTCGGTAGATCCCCACTTGACGAGGTTGTTAGTAGAAGAAAGTTGGAAAACAAGAGATACGTTGACATCATATCTTTATTTTCGCTCTTACTATTTTCGAGAAAATACGGCGATATTGTCTTCGTTACTGGAGTGTCTGGATCATTCCGACCTTTCACGGTTTTTTCGTATTAGGAGCTCACGCCGCTGACGTGCTTCCCAACTACAGTCCTCCTTGCTGCGGTTGGATGGGGTTACCCTCCGGCAACACAGCTGGACTATAGGACGCACCGACTGTTGTGAGAAGCGGTTGTTTCCAGGTTGGGTACGTACTGTTTTGCTTACGAGCTCTGGTTGTTGTTGATGCTGTGGGTTAACTGACAATTTACGAAACGCCGACTCCAGGCTAGGGTCCTCTGCTCGGCTTAAACGGCGGTCGGAGGATCTTGGTCTGACGCCCATGATGGTCAATCTAGTGGGCCCCGACTAGATCCTGGTGATCCCAGGATTCTCGAGCGGATGCTTCTCTGTCCCGTGCAGGCCCCATCTTTCATATACAAATGGAAGTATACCCTAACGAGGAAATGTGGGCATAGGATCTTCTTTATCGGGAGTTCCATGCTCAAAACCGGCTGCAGCCCGAAATGGGAACTGTGCTGGCCCCGCTGATGTCTGGATCACCGTTGATAACTGTGTTCTGACGTTCTTTTTCTTTTCCCCTCTTAGGGGAGGGACTGGGACAGCGGCCTGTCTGAAGTGTGGCTTGTTATGTCATTGTGTATAGTTCAGGTGATAGCTGCTTAGCTTGCATGCTAGTTGTGGACTACTGTGTTAGCCAGTCAGCTGTTAGCTGCACAGCTGTTAGCTGCGGCGTTAGCTCGCTGTGTTTACCAGGCTGGTATACGTTAGCTTGTTGCTATCAGCGGCTGTTAGCTTAATGCTACACTGTTGAACGTTTTCTGTGACTATAACATGCCTTAAACACTCTGACTACGACGTCATCTTTGACAGAGGATGTTAGTCGAACCTACCGGGAGCCCGGCCGGCGAGGACTGCGTCAATATGGAGAACCGTAGCGGCTGGGTGGCGCAGCGACGCTGCCCTTGTCGTCAACACAGGAATGCTGTGTTTAACGTCGGTGCCCCGTTAGCCAGATTGCAGTTCGCTTGGCCTGCGCTCATGGTAGGTAGGTCCCGACCAGACCTTAAACACGTCTTCTTCCTTCCCTTCTAAATGTTTTGTAATAACGATGTTTTCCAAAACGAGTGTTGCTGCAATACATTGAGGATACGACACGTGTTGTGTGTGAATTGTCTTGTCACTGGTATAGCTTCTTCTCCATGCAAATCGGGTTGTTGTTTTACATGTGTAAAAATGATCTGGTTAGTTGTGTTGAGAACATCATGTGTGTTCATGTACCGTGAACTCACAACTAAGGGGGTTAATTAACCTATAAAGCTATGCTTAGTGACATATGAGTGAAGAATGAATTCTTTTCTCAGCCTGTAATGACAATGAACAGTGTGTTCACATATTAACAGGGTTACCTGTTCAACCGGGCCGTATCAAGGGTAAGGTAGGAGGGGTGATCCCCCCGGTTTCCCTGGGGCTTCCCCACCCTCCTCTCAGACATGTTGTTTACAATATATTGTGTCACTGTGTTTGTGGGGATACGATGTAACCCTTAGCTTAATTGCTGGGGTTGTGCTAAATCGCTTGAGAAACTATATTTTCCTAAAGAAAAGATTGTTTGGTCGCTTTTCGTGTGTGCTTAGCAAGGCCTGTGGCCGATACTAATCGAGGATTCTGTATTCTCTCGTTATGAAAAACGGCGTTCCTCTGTGGCAAGAGTGTACTTGCCATTTTTTGTTGTGATAAAGGGTTGTATGTGTGATCTACAACTGGGTTAGGTTGGCCACAGAAGCACATGTGTAAGTCTGGTACCGGGGCTCTTAAGGGGGCCCTTTCTATTCTGTGTTTTTTCCTTAGTAAAAATCAGATAGCAGGTTAGCACATGAGCTGTGTGAAGCTGTTAGACACTTCATGTAGCTGACTGTGACTATGTCATGCTCTTTTTTGTCATTACATCGTATCATGGGTGTGGGGTCGTAAAGGGGTGCACTGGTAATCCTTTCCTCCCCTTTTTGATGGGCAGGGGTTACAACCTCCTGTCCTTCAAGGTTCCTGTCACGTTGCTGTTCAGCACGTTACAGGGTAAGAGGGGGGGGGGGGGGAGTTTCCTGGTCCCACGCCCTGGAAGATTGGGCGTGTGCACCGCAGAAATTCCCCCGCCATAGAGTACGTCACTGTGCGCGTCTCTGTTGGTAAGACTTCCGTGAGTTGTTCAGGTCCATATGATGGATCTGTTTCAGGGAGTTGTCAGAGCTCCTCCTCACGAAGCTCCTACTCGGGCCTTCTTTGAGTTAGGACTCTCCTTCCCTGTGAGGGAGCCTCCTCAGAGTTCAGAGCTTCCTCCTCAGATTGTCAAGCTGAGTAGAACTTCAAAAAGGAGTCCTGCTCTATTGTGTGTGTATTCGATTCAATTCGATTATTGAGTGTGTATTGGTTCAGTGCCTCCTCCTCGGAGAGCCCTAATCCAAATTTTACATAGCTCAATGTTGCAATATATTCTTTTCAATCTATACAGCTCGCGTGGGAAGTCTCTCTGGGGATTTCCGTCTCCTCCCTATGGGAGGGTGGTGGGATGTAAAAATGTAAAAAAAAATTACCCTCAGCTGCGTCACGAGGGATTCATGTCAGTCTGTGTTCTTTCTTTTTTGAATAAAAAGAGGAAGGTACATGAAGCACGACGGCTCCGTGTCGTTCTCCCAGGCGACTTGGAGGAACAATGTTTGGTGTCTTGCTAGACTATCCATTGATGTGTTTGGGTCTCGACGCATACATAGTGCTGGCTCAGGTGTGTTTCTGTTAAAGAATCACACAGGGGCTAAGTGCGCCTTGGTTGCTTGTTAAAACAGCGTTTTTATAGGGCAACTGGGATGGAGTTTTGTCTCTTCCGAGCGCCAGTTTACTAGGTTGTCTCGATGGATTCTCGTTCATATCTGGGGGATGTTAACGGAATAGATCAGAACATAGGTAGAGGGGTCTCACGCCCTTGGGGTAAGCCACTGAGCACGGTCCAAATGGGCGCCCTCTTTTCATGTTTTAGATCGACACGCATACCTACCCCCTCTTCTGGAGTGGGCATGTCGGCGTGGTTAGGACACAGGACTGGTCTGGTCGCGCTGGTCCAGGTCAGTTAACCCGTTGTCCGCCGGGGATGCAGATCTGCTGTTCTGGTACCCTGAGGGACTTGTGATTTTTTCGGGGGGAAAAATGCCGGGTCGGTCCGGGTGTCACAGGGTTAGGCGCTATGGAGACCCTTTGTTGGGTACATATTGTACTCTGCACTATCGTAATGGCTTACGGCCATGCCAACCTGTACACGCCCGATCTCGTCCGATCTCGGACGCTACGCAGGTTCGGTCCTGGTTAGTACTTGGTTGGGAGACCGCCTGGGAATACCAAGTGCGGTGTGCTTAGGGCTGGTTCTCCATTCTTTTCGCTCCTCTCTCACGCGTGGCGAAGGGGGGGCTGTTGGGGTGGTCTTGGACCTCCTCTGGTAACCCTGTGCTTCCCGTGCCGCCGGGCCCGGTCCGAAGTAAAGTTTCGTTGATACCGTAGGCCTGGGATAACCCTTTTTTGAAAACTGAAACACTTGTATAGCCAGTGTATGCCCGCAGGTGTGTTTTGGAGTTTTTTCTTGAGGGGTTATAGGAACAACCACCGTCGGTACCAAGAGGGTGGTTGATTCCCTGGTATGTTGGAGCAGTGTCAACTCCCGGGTTACCCGGTTGAGTGTGCCCCTGCACGTTCATGACGTCTGCCAATCATGTCAGCCTTCTCTGCCTCGACCCCTCTGGGTGGGTTTTTTTTAATGGAGGCTTTGTCATGCAACAACGCCAGCATACGCCCCTTCCGCCGGGGGGGGCTGTTTTCAGCTGACTCCTTTGGCGCCTGTCTCGTCCGCAGTGCTCCAGGCTCAGGTTACAGCCTGTTGCCTGGTTTCCCCGGTGCGCTGCCTGCTTCCGTTGGTTAACCTTTTTTGTGTGCTTACGGCCATGCTGACTGCCTGTTCTGCAGGGTCAGTGTGCCAGGCGGTGTGCTATTGGGGGGAAAGGGCCCGCTCTTGGAGGGGCCTTATCCGAATACGCTGGCGATGTGGGGGGCGGTGTCACTAAGTGACCACCTGGTGGGGTCTTGATGCCTGACGTCATTGACCTCTCCGGGCCCCCGTTTTCCAGGGGATCCAGTCCCTTCAGTGGGTCTGGGTCTTCCTTCGCGCTCCGCTGCTACGGCCTTGCCACGGGGTTGGGTTTGCTCTTAACCCCGTGATTTCTGGGGGCAGTAACGAGGTTGTTCCTTCCGTTCGTTCCCGGGTGGCATGCAGGTTGTGCGTGTGTGTAGTCGTGGGGTCAAGCCACGGTCTGCTCACCCTGTGCGTTGAGTTGCTTGAGTGCCTCTTCGCACGGTCGGATCCGTCGCCCTCCCGTGAACCTCCAATAGGGGGGGTATCCTCCATTAGGGAGGGTCGGGGGGGCTCGGTCCTCCCCGGTCTGATGGTTGTGGGGGGCCTCAGCGAGGTACATTGGTCGGGCTATGGCTCCCGCTCAGCCCCTGTTGCAGACAGGTGCTGAGCAAGCCATTAACGACATAGAATGAAGGGTTATGTATATAACCCAGTTCTATGAGTTAAATGGTGTGCTCAGCACCTGGACGCCGCTGCCGCCCTTGATCTCGCCTTGTGGTGAAAGTTTGGGAAGGAGGCGAGTAGGTGACCACACACCTGCTTATGAAGGTAAGCGGAAGGGGGTGTGGTCAGACGGATGTTGGGATGTAAAGGTACATGGTGGAATTTTTTATTCAGTGCACGTGCACGAAGTGAAGTACAGTGCAGACAGGTGCTGAGCGCACCATTTAACTCATAGAACTGGGTTATATACATAACCCTTCGTTTTCATTTTAACTACACATTGCACCATGTGAGTTAGTTGAAGAGGTGAGCCAATTAGTGAAATCATCAGCTGGTGTTTACAGTAGGCAAGGCTGGAATGAAACCAAGCATACAACTGGCCCACAATGGAATGTGTTCTGCGATAGACAATGCTTAAATTAAAGAACAGAGGACACTTTTTTTGCATAAAAATTATCGAATTTTGGGTTCGACATTGCACATCCTAAGGTTCTTTTCAAATAGATGAAAATAATTTTTTAATCGGCACTGGTTAGTTAGTGGTTAATGAAAATATCCACTGAAAACTTGTTGGCATTTTGTAGCAATGCTAATGTAAAGAAATTGGTTCAGCTTGCCAGTTTACCAAACCAGATACTGGCTAGCTGACCCCATTCGCTTCCACTAGCATTGCTACAAAATAAAAAAAATTATAAGGCCGAAATTTCATGGGATCGGGGGAGGCAAAGGAGACACGTCATTCTATAAGAATCAGTGTTGACTGCTGCCAAAGAGAACATTTCATGGAGATACTGTAGGTGCTCGTCTTGTCCGTCCACGCCGACCGTTTCGTCCTCTTCATCACTCGTACTATAGTTTGTGGGCATCTTCTGTAGCTTGTCACTCTGACTGTCTATTCTTCTGATAGCAGGTGTTTAATCCGTTCGTTCCCGGGTGGCATGCAGGTTGTGCGTGTGTGTAGTCGTGGGGTCAAGCCACGGTCTGCTCACCCTGTGCGTTGAGTTGCTTGAGTGCCTCTTCGCACGGTCGGATCCGTCGCCCTCCCGTGAACCTCCAATAGGGGGGGTATCCTCCATTAGGGAGGGTCGGGGGGGCTCGGTCCTCCCCGGTCTGATGGTTGTGGGGGGCCTCAGCGAGGTACATTGGTCGGGCTATGGCTCCCGCTCAGCCCCTGTTGCAGACAGGTGCTGAGCAAGCCATTAACGACATAGAACGAAGGGTTATGTATATAACCCAGTTCTATGAGTTAAATGGTGTGCTCAGCACCTGGACGCCGCTGCCGCCCTTGATCTCGCCTTGTGGTGAAAGTTTGGGAAGGAGGCGAGTAGGTGACCACACACCTGCTTATGAAGGTAAGCGGAAGGGGGTGTGGTCAGACGGATGTTGGGATGTAAAGGTACATGGTGGAATTTTTTATTCAGTGCACGTGCACGAAGTGAAGTACAGTGCAGACAGGTGCTGAGCGCACCATTTAACTCATAGAACTGGGTTATATACATAACCCTTCGTTTTCATTTTAACTACACATTGCACCATGTGAGTTAGTTGAAGAGGTGAGCCAATTAGTGAAATCATCAGCTGGTGTTTACAGTAGGCAAGGCTGGAATGAAACCAAGCATACAACTGGCCCACAATGGAATGTGTTCTGCGATAGACAATGCTGAAATTAAAGAACAGAGGACACTTTTTTTGCATAAAAATTATCGAATTTTGGGTTCGACATTGCACATCCTAAGGTTCTTTTCAAATAGATGAAAATAATTTTTTAATCGGCACTGGTTAGTTAGTGGTTAATGAAAATATCCACTGAAAACTTGTTGGCATTTTGTAGCAATGCTAATGTAAAGAAATTGGTTCAGCTTGCCAGTTTACCAAACCAGATACTGGCTAGCTGACCCCATTCGCTTCCACTAGCATTGCTACAAAATAAAAAAAATTATAAGGCCGAAATTTCATGGGATCGGGGGAGGCAAAGGAGACACGTCATTCTATAAGAATCAGTGTTGACTGCTGCCAAAGAGAACATTTCATGGAGATACTGTAGGTGCTCGTCTTGTCCGTCCACGCCGACCGTTTCGTCCTCTTCATCACTCGTACTATCGTTTGTGGGCATCTTCTGTAGCTTGTCACTCTGACTGTCTATTCTTCTGATAGCAGGTGTTTAATCAAAGATCCCCGCTTTCTAGTCTTGCACAAGGACCAATCAGCATGGGTATGGGCGGGTTCATTTTCCATTGATGGGGATTTGATTGGCTGTTTTTAAATAAAGCGCGGCCGCAGGATTAATAAGTTAATAACGTTAACGTTAGTTCGGCCAGATAAACAAATATACTAATTTAAATGGTTGGACCTGCAACATTTGTACTTTGTACTTTGTAGGTCTGCATTTTAAATGTAAGGAGTAAAAAGTATGTTTTTTTTTCTTTTTTTTATGTAATTGAGTAAAAGTACAAATATACAAACCTAATAATACTCGAGTAAAGTACAAATCCCCCAAAACTGTACTTAAGTATTGTAACGAAGTACAATTACTCAAGTACTTTACACCCCTGCATACCGATATACTGTCAAAACTAGTAGAAATAATATTGTGATATCACATTTTGGCCATGTCGTCGCGGCCCGAGCGGGCTGCTTCTCATCTGTGGCCTCGAAGGCATTTCACATTGTGCACCAGACCTCGAGTCGACCACATGTCCTAACCTCAAACAATGTGCTGCAGCTCAAGAGCATTGTTTGAGACAGGAGGCACACTCTCAGCACTGGCTCTAAATCAGAATTTTGTCACCATCAAACCCAAGGCCCTTTTCCGCTTCGCTCTGGACTGAGAGACGCATTCTCTCGCTTTATCTTGTTTCCCAGGCCTCCGGGTCCTTCAGAGCCCAGGCCCCCTGGTCCTCAGAGCCAAGGCCCCCTGGTCCTCAGAGCCCAGGCCCCCTGGTCCTTCAGAGCCCAGGCCCCCTGGTCCTCAGAGCCAAGACCCCCTGGTCCTCAGAGCCAAGGCCCCCTGGTCCTTCAGAGCCCAGGCCCCCTGGTCCTCAGAGCCCAGGCCCCCGGGTCCTTCAGAGCCCAGGCCCCCTGGTCCTCAGAGCCCAGGCCCCCTGGTCCTCAGAGCCCAGGCCCCCTGGTCCTCAGAGCCAAGGCCCCCTGGTCCTCAGAGCCCAGGCCCCCGGGTCCTTCAGAGCCAAGGCCCCCTGGTCCTTCAGAGCCCAGGCCCCCGGGTCCTTCAGAGCCCAGGCCCCCGGGTCCTTCAGAGCCCAGGCCCCCGGGTCCTTCAGAGCCCAGGCCCCCGGGTCCTTCAGAGCCCAGGCCCCCGGGTCCTTCAGAGCCAAGGCCCCCGGGTCCTTCAGAGCCAAGGCCCCCTGGTCCTCAGAGCCCAGGCCCCCGGGTCCTTCAGAGCCCAGGCCCCCGGGTCCTTCAGAGCCAAGGCCCCCTGGTCCTCAGAGCCCAGGCCCCCGGGTCCTTCAGAGCCCAGGCCCCCGGGTCCTTCAGAGCCCAGGCCCCCGGGTCCTCAGAGCCAAGGCCCCCGGGTCCTTCAGAGCCCAGGCCCCCGGGTCCTTCAGAGCCCAGGCCCCCGGGTCCTTCAGAGCCCAGGCCCCCTGGTCCTCAGAGCCCAGGCCCCCGGGTCCTTCAGAGCCCAGGCCCCCGACAGCAGGTTGCCATGTGAGGCCGTTAGCAGTGGACCTTGAGAGAAGTCCAGGGCCACTCCTCTCCTTTTCCAGCAGAACGTCTCTCCTGGGAGGTGGAATAACATCAGGCCTTCCCGCTTCACACAGGCGCTTTTATGTGTTATTGTAGACAATCCTGCTCATAAATCTCACCTTTTTCTTTTTTGGCAGATTGAGTTATAACAAAAAAAAAAGAACCCTCTGTGAGTTCTGTTTTAGTTATTTTTCTTTTTCTCACGATGCGCAGGATGACTGCCGCCTTGAGCTGTGCACAGCAAATTGTGGTCACTCACTCACTCACTCACTCACTCACTCACTCACTCACTCACTCACTCACTCACTCACTCACTCACTCACTCACTCACTCACTCACTCACTCACTCACTCACTCACTCACTCACTCACTCACTCACTCACTCACTCACTCACAAATGAACGAATGATCCGGCAGGGGCGATTTGATCGGACGCATGCGCAGGTAGCTCTCTGGCGGTCGGTCACGGATGATCCGGCAGGGACGATTTGTCAGCCAGGTAGCGCCATGGGGTCTGTGTGGTTTTGCACTTGTCGTGTTTGCGATGAGCGCCGCTGGGCCTGCGTGGGCGAGAGCCATTTGTTCGCCAGCAGAGGGCCTGGAGGAGGCCAGAGGGGGGGGGGGGAGGGGGGGGTCAGCAGAGGACCTGGAGGAGGCTAGAGGGGACAGGGGGGGGCAGCAGCGGGCCTGGAGGAGGCCAGAGGGGGGGTGGGGGAGGAGGCCAGCAGTTGGCCTGGGGTAGGCCAGAGGGGGGGGGGCACACCCTGCTCACACACTGCTCCCACACTGCTCCCCTCTTCAATGAAGCAATAGACCAGCTTCCTTGGAACAGGAGCGTGGAGCATGAGCCCACAGCCTAACCTTTAGTAGGTAGCACTAGGGCCGCTCAGGGCTGCATTCTTCTCTTTTTACAATGGTTTTTAAAGTAACAGAGTGAGCTTTACGGGCACAGCACACTTATTATTATTATTTATGAATAATTTGACATGTGTCTGAGCTTCCAACACATGTAGGGAAAGAGTGGTGTCATATGCATCTGGATTTGCAGTCATTCTCCTCTCGACCCCGAGGGAGTTGCGGTTTGGGTTTTGTAGCGCGCAGCTACCTCAGTTCCTGGCTTCTCCAGTTCTGCTGGCGGAGGGATATATGATACGCTCAGGCTGTGGTGTGGCTTTTGTTGGTGTTTGTGTTCCTGCGCCGACTTGCTGCCATGTTTCTTGTTTTTGCAGAAGTGTCTGTGTCTGCGAAGTGTTTGGCTTCGAGAGGAGGAGGACGTCGGTTTGAGGATTCGAGGATGCACGTGTCACAAACACCCCCGGAGCAGGGTGCAACATATCGTATCCCGCGGGGGTAAAGGACCCTTTTTATGCACCTTCACGGAGTGTGCTACACACACATCAACAGAGAATTATTTTAGATATTTGTTTTGACACAGGACACCTTGCCAATATTATCTGCTCTGATCAAACACGATAACCGCTGCAGGAGACGCTGTGTGATCTCTTTGTTGGCTGACGCTCAGCTTGATGAGGTGGAGCTCCAACAACGGAGTCTATTGGCACGGTGTTGTGCAGGAATATATTGCTTGGGGGGGGGGAAACATGTCAGAAATCCATGTTTTATTTGTGTACTCTCATCCATAGCCTAATATTGCACTCTGTGGCTCGGTAGAAGTTGTGTTTATTGATTCATAGGTCTGATGTCATCCGCGAGCAGATGTTTTTATATAAACCCTGGGCCAGGAATATACCCACATTCCGTGGGTTTTAAAGGTGTGGGACTGGGTATATTAACCTCTTAAGCCCGGAGCCCTATTTTCTGAAAATCCGCCTAAAATACATACCTAAGTAAATGGAATATTGCTCCACTTCTACAAGGTCCATTGGCATATTCCATATTTACAATTCCCGACGTTCAATTGGTCGGCTTTTGCGACCAAAACAATAGTAAAACGAAAACGAAAATCTATCTAATAACACTTTAACCTATTGGTAAACTAACGTATTGATGATAATATACATTATAACTGCTGTTATGACATGGTTATGATGTTTATACTTGAATACGTTTGAAAAATATAACGATACTTTTGTCAGACAGTCTGGAGAGATTGATTTATGACGTGATGTCATTTTGGGACCGGTACCGGTCTCGTTGAGCTTAAGAAGTTAAAGGGGACATGCATTATAAATGGCTTTTTTCAGTGTTTAGCATTGCTATATAGTAATAGGAGTTAGTATCAATGGGTCTGTGTCTCTAAATACCATATTGGCGGATTGCTCTCATTCAGTTGCAACAATTTCCTCCTCCTATTTAATTAGGTAATTCTGATTTGACTCGCAAGGTGACGTAACGAGGCACTGGTGGAGCTGATTGTGATCCAATTGGCTCTGTGGTTGGAGCCAATGCCCGCCCACAATTTTCATTTTCATTGTAACCCCACACTTCCTGGGTTTGACAGGCAGAGAACAGCGAGAGGGAGAGAGAGATAGAGAGAGAGAGAGAGAGAGAGAGAGAGAGAGAGAGAGAGAGAGAGAGAGAGAGAGAGAGAGAGAGAGAGAGAGAGAGATAGAGAGGGAGAGAGAGGGACGGCGGGAGGGACTGCAGAAGTGTGTGTAAATGTGTGTGCGCCATCTCTCTCCCTCGTCGGGGACACACACAAACACAAACTTGACTGCGTGTGTGTCGGGGACGTAGGCATAGTGTAACCCGACACTTCCTCAAAGGGGGTTTGACAGGCGAGTGAGGAGAGAGAGGGAGAGAGAGATAGAGAGAGGGAGAGAGAGAGGGACGGCGGGAGGGACTGCAGAAGTGTGTGTGCGCCATCCTTCTCCCTCGTCAGGGACACACACATACACAAACTTGACTGCGTGTGTGTCTGGGACATCTCTCTCTCTCTCTCTCTCTCTCTCTCTCTCTCTCTCTCTCTCTCTCTCTCTCTCTCTCTCGCTTGCTCGTTCTCTCTCTCGTATGTATCACGCTGTGTGGGTCACTCAAAGCGCTTATGGGTGGAGCCCATCCAATAACAGCCTGAAATCCTGAGGCTGGAAAATGATGCTTTTGTGTACTCCATTAGAAATATAAAACAATGATTTTTTTAAAATAAACCTTACAGATGTCTTCCATAGACATAGAATTGTGTAAAGTTGCCCAAATAGTGCAAGGAATAGCAATGCATGTCCCCTTTAAGGCTTAGTCCGACATCACCCTCGCACCCCGATCAAACCCGCGCAGAGAGAACAGAGTATCAGACGTTCCCCGCCTCTTGGGTGAACAGTATTGTTTTTTAATTAATCCGTCACAATTACGGCAGCGTGAGCCTCTTGGCTCACACGGAGTGGCATTGGGACATAGAGAGAGAGAGACAGAGAGAGAGAGAGAGAGACTTTGAAAACATGGAAAACAACTCAAAACTCCCATACCTACTGGGAGAAATACAACAATGTGCAAACACAGCAGCAAGATTCGTGAGCTGCTGTGACATCCAACGGATAGGGCTGTACAGAATGTCATTTTTTTTTTTTTACATTCGAAGCTTCTATTGAAGTATTCGAACGAAGCTTCGAATGTCTATAAAAAAAATTGTTTACTTCATAAATCCTCAATTTGAATAAAGTGATTAATCTGATTAAATGAGCCTTTTTTTATTAAATCAACTTTCTTTAATTAATATAACTCATCAGTTTCGTCAACATAAATAATCCAATAAGGGCACGGTTGGTATGAAAGTGATGGTGACGTCTTATAGTATAATATTATAATATTAGTGTAGCCTAATCTTTATTTGCAACTGTGAAGAAAACCCCCATTGGTTTAAACAGATTGAATAGACACATAAAAAAAAGATTAAAAAAGAAATTAAATTTTTTATTAAAAATTTAAATTCGAATGTTGATTTAAAATTCGAATGTCAACATTAGCATTCGGTACAGCCCTACCACGGAATACAACCACCATAAAGACTGTCAACCATACAAGAAATTCCTTCTGTAATGTACTGATTTCTTTTGTTTTCTCTGTTTGATTGTTTGTTTTGTTTGGCTTTGGCAATGTAAACGTATGTTCCCATGTCAATAAAGCACGTTTGAATTTAATTGAATTGAGAGAGAGAGAGAGAGAGAGAGAGAGAGAGAGAGAGAGAGAGAGAGAGACAAAGAGAGAGAGAGAGAGAGAGAGAGAGAGAGAGAGAGAGAGAGAGAGAGAGAGAGAGAGAGAGAGAGAGAGAGAGGAGATACATTGAGAGAGAGAGAGAGAGAGAGAGAGAGAGGAGAGAGAGAGGAGAGAGAGAGAGTGATCAGAAAAGCCCGGAGTTGTTATCCTTCGATCTAAACCAGTTTCTCTCTCCATCTCTCATCGCGACAAAGAGCCACTCTGTTAAAATGTGCTCACGGTTAAGTCTGCACTAGTTACACCGGCGGAGCGAGTGTTGAAGTCCGCCAGTGCGTACTGGAACATGTGCTCTGGAGGCAGGCGGGGCTAACGCCGTGCAGCAATACACAGGGGGCTCCGCGGCCAGCTGGAGAGCGGTCCTGTTGGACCGAGGCTGGGATTCAGAGCTAATTAAGAGCAGAAACAACAATGTGTCTTGACAGTTTAGCCGTGATTTAAGCGGGTTCGTCGGGCCCGGAGGGGAACATCGGCTCCAGTCGCATCCGAGTCCGAGTCTAGGGGCGAAATCCGAGGACCCGGGGCCGAGAGAGGAGGGGGTTCTGATTCTGATTGTGGCTCCGCTCCGGTCCGCACTCATCGCTTGCGCATCTGACAGTGATTTATACGGGAGAAGACTTGAAACCCAAGCCTGTGTGTAGCGGCAGAGCGGAGAGGGAGGGGGACGTTAGGGGTCATGTACGCACAACATAATCCCGTTATATAAAAGGCTGCGCTCATACTTGAACGGAGCCACGCGGCACAACTGTGCTTTTCTTTTTGTTCTGTCGTAACCATTGGTTCCAAGGCCGGTCGCCATGGCAGCGTTCCGGTCATCTCTGCTCTCTGTGTTACTGGAAAGGCTGGAGGTGGCCAACAAAATCCCTTGTGTGGGTGTAGCCTATGTGTGTGGATGTGTGTGTGTGTGTGCAGGTGTGGGTGGATACCATAGGTGGGTGTGTGTGTGTGTGTGTGTGTGTGTGTGTGTGTGTGTGTGTGTGTGTGTGTGTGTGTGTGTGTGTGTGTGTGTGTGTGTGTGTGTGTGTGTGTGTGTGTGTGTGTGTGTGTGTGTGTGTGTGTGCGTGCGTGCGTGCGTGTGTGTGTGTGTGTGTATATGTGCATGCATGTATGTATGTGTGTCTATGAATGTATGTGTGCTCACTCACCTATGTGATAGATAGAACAGCGAGATAAATGCATGTGTGTGTGTGCATGTGCGTTTATGTGTGTCTATGAATGCGTGTGTGTGCTCGCTCACCTCTGTGAATGATAGAGAGAGACATT
>NC_140182.1:82166775-82214865 GCF_963971535.1 Notolepis coatsorum | reverse complement strand
TGCCCGAGGCTGGGCATGATACAGTCAACATATAGCAAGAGAGAGAGAGCGAGAGAGAGCTCCCGTTCTACAGTCAATATACAGTGTTATCGCTTTGTAACACTGTACACATTTCTCCACAACACACATGTACAAGTGGCAGTAATGCAGAAAATCCAGCAAGGGAAGAAGCAGTGTAGAAAACAGGTGGAGTTTTTGCCTAGCAATGGGAATGCTTTGGCTGTACTGTGTAGATAGAAGTACACACTCTAGTGTTGATGTCTTTGTTTACAAGGCTTCAGGTATGGTTGCTCTGCTACAAACACAGTAGAGCAGCTGTGTGCACATCCAACCTGTTTTAGGCCAGGTGCAGGATAAAACTAAATGTGACTGAAGGAAAAATTGCAATGAACTGACCGACACAATTGACAACTATAAGCAATGCAATGCTCACAGAGAGAGAGAGAGATAGAGAGAGAGAGAGAGAGAGAGAGAGATCCAGTGATGATCCAGACAGAGAGAGTCTGTAGTCCAGTTTATGTCCGGTTTGAGAGAGAGAGATGAGTCTGTGGTCCAGACAGAGAGAGAGAGAGAGAGAGAGAGAGAGAGAGAGAGAGAGAGATAGAGAGATAGAGAGAGAGATGGGTCTGTGGTCCAGACAGAGAGAGAGAGAGAGAGAGAGAGAGAGAGAGAGAGAGAGAGAGAGAGAGAGAGAGAGAGAGAGAGAGAGAGAGAGAGAGAGAGAGAGAAGCAAGACAGCTAAGATGAGCCCCTAAAGCAGGGGTCTCAAACTCAATTTACCTGGGGGCCGCTGGAGGTTGGAGGTAGAGTCTGGGTGAGGCTGGGCCGCATCAAATATTCCACAAAAAAAGGGTTTCAAGTATTCAAAAAAAAAGTACAACTGATCCAATCTTCTCAATCTTTAGCAATAACATTTCAGAACATGAACAGTTCTTCAGAACATTAACGGTTCTTCAGGCTTCTCAGTGGTGTCAGTGGACTCATCCACAGCTATGGAAATGCACTGTGCATTTTTTTTTATTCTATCACAAAGCTGCTTATAAAAAAAATAGGTAAAAACCATATTATGCGTTTTCATCAATAAATAAATGCCCCAAATTTTTTAATAGATTGGGGGCCCACAAATTGATTCTTTAGTGGGGCCCAGAATCTCCAGCTACGCCCCTGGCTGGGACTTTTTCCGTCCATTCACCTTTGAATTGCAGTCGACTTTTCTTTTACTGACCATCTTTGAAAATGCCATATTTTTCTGCTGGTTGCCTGCTGGCGAAAATAGGCTAATAGCTACATTTATCTCACAGAGATAAAACTGGGAGTGAGTTTACTGTATATGCGCTTTCAACTCTGCTCCGATTTGAACTGAAAGAGAAAGACGACAGCAGTCCGTGAAGACCCGCCCTACTCCCCTACTCTGCCTCTGATTCGCAGACTGTGGCTGAGGGGGAAAAACGCGGACGCGTATGTGATTGGACCAGACCCGTACACCCAGACAGACATATGGGGCAGTGCAGGCGGACAGCGCGCAGCACTGCTCGCAGAGGAGAGATAGCGAGGATGCATTTGCTTCCACTTTACTTGATATCATATCACTCCAGAATCACGTTTCAACCAAGTCACTAACATAACGTTGCTGTCATGAGCCTGCGCTATGGTAGCCTACAAGTGATCAAATAAATAAAACTTCCAACTCTCGCGCAACGACTCGGCAAACAGTAGTGCACGGGCCGCATTAACACTACACTTTGATGTCCAGTAGTGTATCATGTAGCAAAATATCATCCCGCGGGCCGCAATTGGCCCGCGGGCCGCGAGTTTGAGACCCCTGCCCTAAAGGATATTCAACTTTTAATGGAAGAACAAAACAGAAGGAAAAGATAACTTCACAAAGGCAACATGAATATACATAGATCCAAAAGGACAAAGATCAACACTTAAATCCAAAGAGAAGAGGGTCTATACCAGAGAAAACAAAGTAGCAAGGAGCCAACGGCCGACATCAGCTAAAGAGGCTAACTGCAAATAGAGTGGCCAGGTACTGACGCTAGCTCAACAGAACGTTAGCTACGACAGCTAGCCGGCCCGCTTGGCTCAATATAACGTTAGCTACGACAGCTAGCCGGCCCGCTTGGCTCAATATAACGTTAGCTACGACAGCTAGCCGGCCCGCTTGGCTCAATATAACGTTAGCTACGATAGCTAGCCGGCCCGCTTGGCTCAACATAACGTCTACGACAGCTAGCCGGCCCGCTAGCTCAACATAACGTTGGCTACGATAATTAGCCGGCCCGCTAGCTCAACATAACATTAGCTACGATAGCTAGCCGGCCCGCTAGCACAACATAAGGTTAGCTACGATAGCTAGCCGGCCCGCTGGTCCAACAGAACGTCAGCTACGATAGCTAGCCGGCCCGCTGGCTCCACATAACGTTAGCCAACATAACGTTAGCCACGATAGCTCGCCGGCCCGAGAGAGAGAGAGAGAGAGAGAGAGATATCTCCACAGCGGGAATAGAATAGAGTGCATTAAAAACTCACCAAACGTCCAAGAGGATGGAGACAACCGCGTGGAGTTGACGAAGTTCATCTGCCGAACGACCGTCCTCTTCATCTTGGCATAACAATGCTGCACGCGCTCTCTCTAGGTTAGCTAATGCTAGTTAGCCTTTAGCTAAGCTACTAGCCGACATGGCTATCCCGACTGAACCACACGTTAGCACTCGATATTATAACGTAGCTAAAGCTAACTAGCTGTCCCTGCCTTTAGCTAAGCCGACATGGCTAGCCTGACTGAACTTTCTAACATGCAACAACTTTCATCTTCAGTCCATCTGCCGAACGACCGTCCTCTTCGTCTTGGCTGGCATAACCTCCAATGCTGCACGCGCGAAATAGTCAGACGCAGCTGACGCATGCCGGCCGACTGTACACATGTAACCCCTCCCTTCGTTGAAACCAATAGTATGTCTGCTGCAGAGCCCCAGAGCTCCAATAGTGTATCTGCAGAGCCAGGAACAAGTCAGACACATTCTACAAACGTGTCTAATGTGAAATATATAAGCATATAAGCAAAACTAGATTTTAGGTCTGTGATGAAAAAGGGCCTCGCGGGAAGGGGGGCCTCGC
The DNA here is from genome assembly GCF_963971535.1 of Notolepis coatsorum. Taxonomy (NCBI): domain Eukaryota; kingdom Metazoa; phylum Chordata; class Actinopteri; order Aulopiformes; family Paralepididae; genus Notolepis; species Notolepis coatsorum. The sequence continues at coordinate 82,211,742 of NC_140182.1, read as the reverse complement.
AATTTTTTTTTTTAAATAATAAATAAATAATATTTTATTTTTATTTATTTATTTATTTTTTTGTGCGAGGCCCCCCTTCCCGTGAGGCCCTGTGCGACCGCACTGCTCGCACACCCCCTGAGGCGGCCCTGTCCGGGATGAACACCAATACAGCCCCTAAAAATATACAAATAGGAAATAGTAGCCATGACTCCCTGCCAGACGAGGCAAATAAGTTCTTCTGTCAGTTTGACTCTCAGGATTTTAGTGCTGAACTTAAGAAGCTATCAGATTCACTCTCACCTGGACAGAAGTCTCCACGCAGTCATAGCTAAACATTTAAAAGAGATTAAGGTAAACAAAGCTAAAGGGCCAGATGGAATATGTGGAAGGACACTGTGCTGATCAACTGAGTCAAGTGTTTCAAAGACTTTTCCAGCTCTGCTTGGACTCAGCAGTGGTTCCTGATCTCTGGAAGAATTCTATCATCATTCCAATTCCAAAGATCAGCAGACCCAAAATCCTCAACGACCTGCGGCCAATAGCCCTAACATCACTAGTAATGAAAAGTCTGGAGAAAATTGTTGTCATGTACAAAGGTCTGATGACCACACAGAATAGTAACTGGAGCAGGCTGCACATGAACAAAAAACAGCCCCTCTCAGTAAATGCTTTTAAAGCACAGTCCCGGGCAGGTAAGAAAGTAACAACAAGAGACGTTTTCCAAATAGTAAATTATATATTTTATGGTGGTAGGCAGGGGAGGAAATTAGGCCACTTTACTCGCCAAATGCGAGTATTTTTTACGTTTGGCGAGTGATTCATGAAGACCACTCGCCAGTCTGGCGAGTATACAAAAAAATAAAACATTCTGCAATCACTGCACTGGCAAACGGTGCGCGTCTTCTGAGTGTTCGCTTTAGTTGACAGTGCCACGAGAGCACTGCACAAGACCACCCGCGGACATATAATGTTTAATAAACGTTTGCGCAGTACTGGCCAACCCGCGGACATATAATAATAAAAGTCCCGCGGTACTACTAGGCTAGCCATCAGGAGCACTCGCAAACAGATAACGTTAAACACAGCAGAAGATGGAAAACAGACAGACTGACCAACGGGGAACTGCATCCAACCCTAGTACAACCATCGAGTATAAGTTACTAAGGACACATTTAAATCACAGAGGTGTAATGTTGTCTACTGGAACTGTATACAGTGGTTAGCTTCTAGTTCGCGTTTTAGCTAACGTTAGCCCCGTGTGCTCAAAGCAGCCAGCTAGGTGTATATCTGTTATGACTATAATGTTTCCAAAAAAGCACCGGACTACGACGTAAGGTTAAACATTTTACTTCATGCTCAAAAGCCCCTGGCTTGCACATCGCAGTCACGAAAGGGGCTAGCTCAACCAGTGCACTGTGCACAACGTCAACAGCACACCAACCCAACTGACGTTACCACAACACTTGACGGTACTTCACAGCACTGTCGTAAGACCACCGTGCTGTCTTAAAGGCACAGTGTGCCTACCCAGATGCATACACAACATTGACGCGGCTTGACATACAAAGAAGTAATTATCACAATTAGCGATTCTTTTTGTCTGGTAAAAAATCTGTTTGGCTGGTAAAAAAAATCAGATACTCGCCAGTTGGCTGGTAAGCCAAAAAGTTAGTTTCCTCCCCTGGTGGTAGGGATTTAAACCTCCACCATAGTGCACAGGGAAAAGGGGTAGGGGAGGACAAACCAGATATACATATATACAAACAGGGAAAAGGGTAAAGGGAGAACAAACAAGTAATACATGTATACAGACAAACAAACACTTAGCAAAAATGTCAACGTGTCATTCATAAGACACAACAACCATCAAATGGATTAATCCACACCAAGTGGTAAATGGCACAAAGCCACACAATATCGCTCCACAGATACAGCTAGGGGCAACCTCCCCACTCCACTCTGGAACGTGGCAGTGATTCAATGAGGCGCCCCGTGTGTGTGTCATCTTCCAGGCTATATCCACTCAGCCAACTGACTGCCCACAGGTGCACCAAGCAGGTGTAATCAGCTCAATCAGGGGGATGAGTGGTATCTGGGAAAGGGAGAAAGAAAAACAGGATTAGAAGATGACACATCACACAAACAAAAATAACATAACACATACTAAATATACTAACCTGATGTTCACATGGTCTTCCAAATACAGTAATAATGATAATGACCAACCCACATACCCATGTACGTCACAATTGTGAAATCTGAAATTGTTGATGCAACCAGATCAGCTCTTGACCCCATGCAATTTGCATATAGACGTGAGAGAGGTGTTGATGATGCCAAATTATTTATTTTGAACTCTGTACATGAGCACTTAGAAAAAAAGAACACGTATGCAAGATTACTCTTTGTTGACTTTTCGTCAGCCTTCAATACAATGCAGCCTCACATACTTGTAGAAAAACTTATAAATGACTTTAACCTGGATCACCAACTTATCAGATGGATTATAGACCAATAGAACTCAGACAGTAAGTATAAATGGAAAAAGTTCCAAATCAATAATAATTTCCACTGGCTCACCGCAAGGCTGTGTTCTTTCTTCTCTTCTTTTTGTTTTATACACAAACGATTGTCTTAGCAAATATACAAATCACCATATTGTAAAATTTGCTGACGACAGTATTATCCTATCTCTTCTCAGTCAGTCAGATAAATCACACGGACCCATAATGCAAGACTTTGTAGACTGGTGTGATGGCTGTTTTCTGGATTTAAATGTATCCAAAACCAAAGAAATTATTATCTCACCAAAACACATAGAAGTCACCCCAACAAGCATCCACTGAGCTGAGGTGGAAATTGTCCAGAACTACAAATACTTAGGAACTGTGTTTGATGACAAACTTAAATTTAGTGACAACACAGATGTTATCATAAAAAAGGCTCATCAGCGTCTGTACTGTCTTCGCAAACTAAACTCCTTTGGAGTTGACCAGAGAATTTTTTTTTTTTAATATATATATTTTTATTTCATTTTTGGATGAAAGGCACAGGTACAGGCATACAATGCACATAAAACATAATAAAAATGATTTGCCAACTACAAGCATTGGCTTGCCCCTTGCCTCATTTCAAATAAAAAAATCCTACCCCCTAACCCCTGCAACCAACCACTGTTGACAAAAAAAATTATAATAATAATCCCCCCCAACCCACCCTATCATAGGCCTGAAAAGAAAAAGAATTGAGCAAAGATTTCAACAAAGACCAAAAAAAAATAAAAGGAATTATACAGATATAATTAGTTATGTCCTGCTAGTTATATAGTAGAGGTCCGAACTTGATAGAGAATATGGTTCCAGCTATCTATTGTTTGATAGTTTGCACCATTTAATCTAGCTGTAGAAAGCTCGATTGTTACAACATCAGCTAATAACTGTTTCCAGTGATTAAAGGGCAGAGAATGTGGAGCTTGCCATCGCAGTGCCAATTTTTTTTGCAGCGGTACTTCCTGCCAGCCAAAATCGTCTCTGAACAATACTTAAAGCTAAAGAATCATCATTAAGGAGCAATAATTTGGGACAACAGGGAATATGTTTTTGTAATACTTTGGATAGATAATTAGTTATCTGTTCCCAGAAACGTTTGACTGTGGGGCATTCCCACATCATATGTGTAAAAGTACCAGTAGTATTTAGAGAACAAAGTGTACGTTCGGTGAAATAGCACGTCTCATTCTATAAGCTTTCTGGGGGGTTAAATATGTTTTATGGACAAAATTGAAATGAATCTGCTGATGATTTGGGTTTCGTGATGCCATAATAATATTTTCCCAAACTCTGGTCCAATTGATAGATTGATGGTGTTCTAATCCCAATTCTGTGCTCCACGATTGGATAACAGGTATTAACGAAGTACATCTTTGTGATAGATCTTTATAAATGATAGAAACTTGACCTTTGGACAGACCTGCAGTTTTTTTTAGAGAAAGTAACTAAGGGGTGAGTAGTTGGTTTGGTCCATGTAACTCCATAGACTCGCATAGCCGAACGGAGCTGTAAAAAAAACAAAACAGAGAATTCTGACATTGAGAGTATTTTAACCTTTTCATTTGTATGCTGGTTGACATCCCTCTGTCAAAGAGACAAGAACAAACTGCAAGGTGTTGTCAACCTTAGCTAAAAAATTATCGGCAGAACACAAAGATCCCTAATGCAGTTTTACAATGCCCAAGTGCTCAAGAAAGCACACAAAATAATTGATGACCCCACACATGTCCATCATGTGTGTTTTGACCTGCTGCCCTCAGGACAGCGCTTTAGACAGCCTGCCTGCAAAACAAACAGAAGGAAATTTGGGTTTGTACCAGAGGCCATTCGACTGGTGAATGGCCACAGTGCAAGGAAAGGTCAGTTTACAAACGTGCACCCTTTGACCCCTTGATTTAAATATTTTGACGAAAGTGCACTTTTTATATACCGACCAAATCTATTTATTTATTTATTTATTTATTTATTTATTTATTTATTTATTTATTTATTTATTTATTTATTTATTTATTTATTTATTTATTTATTTATTTATTTATTTATTTATTCATTCATTCATTCATTCATTCATTCATTCATTCATTTATTTATTTATTTATTTATTTATTTATTTATTTATTTATTTATTTATTTATTTATTTATTTATTTATTTATTTATTTATTTATTTATTTATTTAATTATTTAATTATTTATTTATTTATTTATTTATTTATTTATTTATTTATTTATTTATTTATTTATTTATTTATTTATTTATTTATTTATTTATTTATTTATTTATTTATTTATTTATTTATTTATTTATTTATTTATTTATTTATTTATTTATTTATTTATCTATTTATCTATTGGACTGACAGATCAACAATTAGGGATCCCATTCTGGCATGTCATGTCTTTTATGCTTTGAGTATGTCTCTTGTCCCTGTTTTGTCCTGTTTTGTCTTGAATATATAGAAATGCAGCTGTTTGTGATATCATGCCTTAAATTGCCCCTTGCGGGACTAATAACGTTTTTTTAATTGAATTGAATAGAACAGTGTGTAATACCAAAAAAGTTAAAAAACTGATTTGAATTGATCAGTTTATTTTTATTTACACCAAAACTTGCCCCACAATGGTGGAATGAACTACTACCCACCCCAGTTAGGACAGCCGAAACCCGTCCAATCTTTCGCCGTCGACTAAAGACGCACTTCTTCAGCCATTATCTGAAATAAAAAATAATAATAATAATAATAAAAAAATAAAACCTAACCCTAACTAACCTTACTGTTATGCACTTGTCCTAATAAACTAACCTACACTGTAACACACAACACTTTGATGAAATATAATGTAAATGTAAAACAAAATAAAAACATCAAAAAACACTTTACAATTATTATATACTGCATATGTATTTCTTACATAATACAGCTGCAGTGTTCATCAACTCCTCTGGGATAAATGGGGAAACAATGCTCCATAAGCAATAAGTTAAAGCTAATACCTTAGCATATTTGACATACAGTGTCATGTACAGTAACTGACTTATGTTTAATCAATACAAATAAACGATGGGATTAGAAACTACAAGGCTAAATTAATTCAGAATGCAGTTGTTTGTTGAAATGTGGTGGCCGGACAAGATTTTTGTAATAATTTCTGTATCAAATATGAAAGATATGAATAATATATTACTTTGAGCATACCCACAAACAGATATTCATCATAAACCCATTCAAGTAAATTTTCAGACGGAATTGTTTTATTACTATCACTATAATTATCATAACTTTTTAACAATAAATTATATTTCTAATCTGTCAGCTGTTCTATATTGCCCACATAATTGTCTATATCCCATACCCTCTAAGTTTCCTGCTAGCTTGTCAGTAAAGTGGTTGAAAATGCAGTTTGTTGAAATGTGGTGGCCGGACAAGATTTTTGTAATAATTTCTGTATCAAATATGAAAGATATTAATAATAATAATCATGATAATCATACAGATATTTTATATAATTTGAAAGCCCTAGTTGTTATCTTCAAAATGGTACTATATATACTTTGAGCATTCATTTTCATAATGAAATGTTGATGCCTAGGGCTAAAGATAATTTGCGATTTTGGCCACTGGTAGCGCTCATGAGCCAGAGACACCTCGGGTCGTGTTCGGTAGCGCTGAAGAAGAAGAAGCTTCACACACGAATCCCCGCCGGGGAAAACAGTGAAATATTTGTCTCAAAATTCTGTCCGTAACTCCAAGCAGATCAAGCGTGTCCTTAGAATTCCGTCCGTAACTCCAAGCAGATCAAACGTGTTTTTAGAATTCCGTACGTAAATCTAAGCAGATCAAACGTTTTATTAAACACAGATTAGAGGTGTGTGTGTGTGGATCGTTTTTACGATTGTGGATTCTACTTCTGTGTTTGTTTATTTTTGATAGAACTCTAAGAAGAAGAAGCATCACACACGAATCCCCACGGGGAAAACAGCGAAATATTTGTCTAAAAATTCCGTACGTAACTCCAAGTTGATCAAGCGTGTCCTTAGAATTCCGTACGTAAATCTAACCAGATCAAGCTGTTTTTAGAATTCCGTACGTAAATCTAAACAAATCAAGCGTGTTTTTATCATTTATGAAACACAAATTGAGAGGTGTGTGTGTGTGGATCGTTTTTACGATTGTGGATTCTGAGGTGTGTGTGTGTGAATCGTTTTTACGATTGTGGATTCTACTTTTGCGTTTGTTTATTTTTGATAGAAATCTACCCCCATAGTTTTCCTCTTGTAACACATGTATTGTGTATTCAGTGCCGTCTGGGAGAAATGCGAGGCCCTGTGCGAGATTTAAACGCGAGCCCCCCCCCCCCCCCCCCCCTAAAGGTAAAACGTTTTTTTTTATATATCATTTCATTTTTTTTTTCTTTTTTTTTTATAATTTCTTTTTTCTTTTTTGCATACAGTCAACGTATTCTTAAATAATAGCACTGCCCGAGGCTGGGCATACAGTTAACATATTCTTAAATAATAGCGCTGCACGAGGCTGGGCATATATGATACAGTCAGGGGTGTAGCTCCAGATACTGGGCCCCATGAAAGAATGTATTTCGAGGCCCCCAGTGAATGTGAGCGCGCGTTAGCGCGCGAGCGGATTTTTTTTGTGCCATTTTTTTATTGATGAAAACGCATAATATGGTATTTACCTATACATTCGGATCAGCAGTTCAGCACCTGCACTGTTGGTGGGTGAGCCTAGTAAAGGATGTCGCATTGCATTCATCTTCAATGAATGGACCAATGCAATAGTCTACCAAAGCCCCCCCTCTCTCTATATATATCTCACACACACACACTTTAGAAACAAACATAGTATCAATGAGAGCGTCAATAATACACCTGAGTGATGTCTAGTAAAAAAGAAAATAAATAAAATGTTTGGGGCCCCCCCCCAGTGCTGGGCCCTTGGAATCATCCTAAGCTACCCCCCCCCCCCAGCTACGCCCCTGGATACAGTCAACGTATTCTTAAATAATAGCGCTGCCCGAGGCTTAGTGGCAATGTACCTGTACAGTCGTACACCTGGCAGTAAAATGCATAAAACGCCCCTGGAACCTGATAAACAAGCTTAAATTTTTCAAGCACGACATGCAGATTTGCAGTTTTGCCTTATTTGAATCGAACTCTATAAGCTTAGTACACACGTCACAAACTGCACGAGTACAGTGTGAGCAGACCCTGTTGCATGATGCAACACACAGAGTGAGAGAGAGAGAGAGAGAGACAGAGAGAGTGCGAGAGAGAGAGAGAGCGCGAGAGAGTGCGCGCGAAAGAGAGAGAGCAAGAGAGAGAGAGCGAGAGAGAGAGAGCAAGAGTGAGAGAGAGAGCAAGAGAGAGAGCGCGAGAGAGAGAGAGAGCGTGAGAGGGAGAGAGAGAGAAAGAGAGAGATAGACAGAGAGAGAGAGAGAGAGAGAGAGAGAGAGAGAGAGAGAGAGAGAGAGAGAGAGAGAGAGAGAGAGAGAGATCCACGGCGGGAACAGAATAGATTGCATTAAAAACTCACCAAACGTCCAAGAGGAAGGAGACAACCGTGGAGATGACAAAGTTCACCAGTCCATATTGTCCCCCCCGTTGGGATGAACTTGGGAGTCCTTTCCTAGTTTATCTGCCACACGTTAGCACTCGATAACGTAGCTAACACTATAGCTGTCCCTGCCTTTAGCTAAGCCGACATGGCTAGCCTGACTGAACATTCTAACACGCAACAACTTTCATCTTCAGTCCATCTGCCGAACGTCCTCTTCGTCTTGGCATAACCTAATCACTATACTTGGTATTGATAAGCTTACGGCACGCGGCATTATTTCTTCTGCTCCGATGCTGCACATTTGGTTTTCAAAAGTAGGATGCTCTTGGCCAATACATCCACTCGCTCCCGTGGATAGCGCAGAATAGACCCTGTACCTGTACCCCCTCCCCTCGTGGATAATACCGGTCTTCTTCACATCTCTCTACCGACTACCAGACCGATGCCAACCAGCTCCCCCTAGTGTTAGTCCTCCCACGATGCTTTGCAAAAAAGTAAACGGGTCATTGAATGAAACCAATAGTATATCTGCAGAGCTGCAGAGCCCGGAACACTATTTTACAAACGTGTCTAATGTGAAATATATAAGCATGTAAGCAAAACTAGATTTTAGGTCTGTGATGGAAAGTGATTGTTAACATTCTATTTATCGTTTTTTTTTATTTGTTTTTTTGCTAGGCCCCCCTCCCCGCGAGGCCCTGTGCGACTGCACTGCTCGCACGCCCCTTGAGACGGCCATGTGTGTATTCATGTATCAGTGTATTCAATACTAAAGATATATTGTAGTGCCGAGAGATGGGAGTCGGAGACGGTAGCTCGGTAGAGCGAACAGCTTTTATTCAGTACACAAATAACAACCAGCTACTGCTACGTTGCGTGCAGATGACTGACTCGTGGTGGCAGGCAGTGCCACCTCCTATAATGTTCGGGCGGAACTCTTGTTCCTAACAATAGTTCCGTGGGTGAATTATGTACAATTAACAATCACTACACAAGCCCCCCCAGAATTCAACCATGGTCAAAATCTCCACGGCGGGGAGAGACCACGACCCGGCCGCGGCGTGAGCGGACAACCCGGGGCGCGGTGCAAGCGATTGCGCCCTCCACGGCGCCCGGGGGCATGAACCGGCCACGGTGAGTGCGGAAAGCCAGGGTCGGGGAGGTAGGGGCGGCGCAAGCGCCCGTGTCCTCCCCGACACCCGGGGGCACAGACGTCGACGAGGCCAACGGCGGCTCCGTCGTTGGCGGGTCCCGGGGTCGCGGCGGACGGCCTCGGCGGGGGGAGAGGGCCAGCTCTAAGGGCTGGGAAATGTCTACGTGGGCGGGTTCAACCTTGTGGTGGTTGTACCCCACCTCAAAGGCGAGCCTTCGCCAGTCCTCAGGGGCCTGTGGGCTAGGGTGTCCGGTGGACAGGTCACCCAGCAGCGTCGGACCCGCGTGACCAATCGCGACGTCCTCCAGGCGTAGCCTGGAATCTGCAGTCCCGAGGGCCTGGATGTCGTGGTCGGAGGCCTGTTCCGAGCCCCTGTTGACGTAGTCGAGGTCCGGCTGTACAGCTCCGATGACGACGTTGGGCTTCTCGGCGACGTGTCTTGACTCAGAAAACGTGAGGGGTTCGTGGTCGGTGAAGGCTGTAAGAAGGCCGCCGTATGTCGCCTCATCGCGGACACATGCCAACGAAGCCCGTGTCTGTGCGTTTATTAGGCGGCCATGTCTAATGTCCACGAGGAGACCGTGTGCACCCAGGAAATCTGCCCCCAGTAGTGGGAACGAAATGTCGGCCGTGATGCAGTCCCACGTGAACCGCTGGCCCCCAAAACACAGTTCCACGGTCCTTGTACCGTAGGTGCGGATAGGGGTATCGTTGGCGGTCGTCAGGCGTGGACCTCTATCATCGCCGGCGATGTCCTCTTTCGTAGCTGGCAGGACGCTCCTCTGAGCTCCGGTGTCGCAGAGGAATTTGCAACCGGAGAGTGTGTCTCTAATGAAAAGCAGCCGGTTCGACATACCTGCGCTCACCGCTGCTACTGGGCGCAGGTGTCTGCGTTTATGCGTTATGCCGAAAGTGCAAGGGGAACGGCATCTTGTCGCCCTCGCGCCGAAACGTGCGTGGTAATAACACCGGCCTGCGGCAGCGCTGCTCCTGATCTTCCTCGCCCCTCCCCCCTGCGGCGTGTAACCGCATGTCGAGGCTATTAGCCCTGGGGCAAAGTGTCGAGTGGCCAGGTAGAAGCGATCTGCCTCCTCTGCCAGAGCACGGGGATCCACAATGCTTGTATTGGCCAGTGCCGTCTGTACCCGTGGCGGCATGTGCCTGAGGAACAGCTCTTTAAATAAAAAGTTCGGCTGCTCGGCGCCCAGCAGGTTCAGCATCATCTCCATATGCGCCGACGGCTTGCTGTCTCCCAAGCCACGTATATCCAGCAAGCGTCGGGCCCGCTCAGACGGTGACAACTCAAAAATCCTGAGTAGGTGCGTCTTAAACGCCTCATATTTATACCGGGCAGGCGGAGCTGTTATGAAGCCTACCGTCCTCGCCGCTGTCGTGCTCCCGAGGCTCGAGACGACGTGGTAATATCTCGCGGCGTCGTCGTCAACCCCTCGTAGGGCGAACTGCGCCTCCGTTTGCGCGAACCACGCCGCCGCAGAATGCTCCCAAAACTCCGGCAATCGAATAATAACGGCATCGTTTGCCATGTTCGGTCCGGTCCCTGATACTTCAGCGAGACCAATGTCGGGGTCACCAGTGTAGTGCCGAGAGATGGGAGTCGGAGACGGTAGCTCGGTAGAGCGAACAGCTTTTATTCAGTACACAAATAACAACCAGCTACTGCTACGTTGCGTGCAGATGACTGACTCGTGGTGGCAGGCAGTGCCACCTCCTATAATGTTCGGGCGGAACTCTTGTTCCTAACAATAGTTCCGTGGGTGAATTATGTACAATTAACAATCACTACAATATCATACTTTATTCAGACTTTTCAGAGATTACCCCCCCCCCCCCCCTTTCATAACAACATCACGACATAACAAAATCAGACAGTAGCAGCATGGGGCGTGGGGTACAGGTACAGGTACGGGCATGATCAGTGGCGGCTGCTGGATGCTTCGCCACTAGGGGCGCTATACCAAACATTTTGCAATCATGTACAAGGCACGCATTGGCGAATATTATCACCATTGTCATCGATCAATATATGATCACAGTCAGTCAAATGCAACCACGTTTCCAATAGCCCAACACAAACACGCACAGCTCTCTCTCTCTCTCTCTCTCTCTCTCTCTCTCTCTCTCTCTCTCTCCCTCTCTCTCCCTCTCTCTCTCTCTACCTCTCTCTCTCAGATCGATTCAACAAGAAACACATATGTATTGTCATTTTAAACAAGTTACCATTCATTGTCTGAGTGGTTATGCTCTACCCGCGGCGAAATTAGAGAGAGAGAGAGAGAGAGAGAGAGAGAGAGAGAGAGAGAGAGAGAGAGAGAGAGAGAGAGAGAGAGAGAGAGAGAGAGAGAGAGAGAGAGAGAGAGAGAGAGAGAGAGAGAGAGAGAGAGGGGGAGAGAGAGAGAGAGAGAGAGAGAGAGAGAGAGAGAGAGCGAGAGAGAGAGAGGGGAGAGAGAGAGAGAGCGAGAGAGAGAGAGCGAGAGAGAGACCGAATTAACTCACTGTTTACGTGGTCCACTCACTGTTGTCCCGACTCCCCAGACTGTTGATGTATATCAAGCCGGAGGGCTTGATAAAGTGTATAATCCGCTGTTGATGATGTATATCCAGTCCACTGTCCAGACTGCCATATAGCTTGTTAGCTGTTAGCAGTTAGCACCACACAACAAGTAGTTTGATTTCTTTGTCCATTTCCGCGTCAAACAGACTGCAAACTACCTGGCGTTCTATCGCCATGCTCTAAGACAAACTCTAACATTAACCAACTTTGAAAGAGTGCCTAAGCTTAACCGTCGAAAGAACTTGCAGTCACGCTCTAAGACAAATAGCTGCATCTCACAACAACAACAACTATCTACCACCAACCTAGAATAAGCTAGAATTGGAACATTAGAAAGTGGATTCGGCCAATCAGAGATCGTCTCCGCGAAATGCTGCTACGAAAAAAAAAACTGACGTCGGCCAATCAGAGAGCGTCTCCGCGAAATGCGGCTACAGAAATGATTGGCGCTGCTGCCTAGACCGCTTCAAATCGCGCCCGGATTCCAACATAATAGTCATATTTCAACGCACAACGCGTTACGCACTGATTGGCTGCGACGGATACAGCGATCACACAGTGACGCGCACTCAGAGCGCTATCGCGTCTAGCCCGGGCCGAGAAAAAGAAAAAGAAAAAAAGTGAGTCACTTCCTGCTCAGGAAAACGAGTATTTTTTATTTTATATAGTAACGTTATATTGTGCATTGGAAACACAAACATACTTAAAATGAGTAAATATTATTCATTTTAAACATGTTTATATTATTTATAGGGCTATACAACTAAAAACTAAAAAATAATTGTTCTTGTTCTTCTCTCATATAAGAAGAACCCCCACTGGGCATGATACTAGTAGAATACATACATTTAGGCAATGAAACTATAGTAAATATAAAAATAGGCAGTGTAAACAATATAATCAACTCTGAATATTAGAACATGAGTAGTAAACCGTGTGATCAAAGATGCAGATGAGGGTCTGTATGCCCTATCAGTTATATTATACATTACAATAAATATGGTTACAATATACACTAGAATCTGAATATATACTATGAGTAAGTAAAGTATACAGTATACACAGGTGCAGTATACATAAGCTACCTTAAGTGACATGGTATATGTCATATGTTATATGTTGTAGTCCGTGCAGTTTAGGTGATAAGAGTCAGACATATACACATACTATCACTATACTATACATACTATTGTATAGTGGCATACAGTGGATCAAATCCATTGGACGAAACAAGTGCACAGCTGCAGTCAGGGCTGCCAAGTCAAGATACTATTTGGACTTAATTACAAACTCCTATTTGGACCCGGACAAATTCTGGAAGGCAGTCAAGAAGAACAAAGCTGCTACTCTTCTTCCCCCAAGTCTCAGATTTGACAGTTTATTTTAAAATAATTATGTCGGATTATATTTTCACAGGGACAGTGCACATTAATCAACATTGCTGTAAATGTGCCATTGTTAGCCAAAAGGCAAATTGTCTACTGTTGTCCCTGGGCCAGGTGTTTAAGTAGCCATTAAAAATAGGAAGACATAACAGCATGCAAACAATTAAAAACCCATAAAAGCAAAGTATACAAAACATGAATGTAAAATAAACCATATAGTTGGCACAGTAAGGTACGCATGAAGCAGACAATTATACATAACAAAACAAGCATTATCAGACAAGACGCGTTTATAGACAACAATACATAAGCATTAGCAGACAAGATACAATTATAGACAAGACATAACACAGTTATAGACAACAAGACATAATCATTATCAGACAAGACACAATTATATACAAGACAAGCATTATCAGGCAAGACACAGTTATGCACAACAAGACATTTAGTTGTTTAGTCTCAGGACCGAATGATGTTCAGCTTTTAATACACATTTTGCTTCTACTGCCCACTTACACAAACTTGAGTACCTCAGACGAAGAACCATATGTTTTCAGAGGAACAATGTTTTCAAACTTTATTATCTAAAGGTGCTAAGTTAGAGTGTAGTTAAAGAGAGTCAAGGTTGAGTAGTTCCTTGTGATATATCAGGTTCACACTCCAAGTGATTTAGAGTAACTTCACAACTGCAAATACATGGGCTATCCAAGAAATTTGCAAAACCGACTTATATGGTGCAAGGGTTCATTATTAATGACTGTGTGTATATGGCTAGCCCAGAATCCCGGTTCTCCAGTCAGCCATTCCCCATTAATCTTGTTCTGGAAGCACTGCAGTCGCTGTTGATATCAGGAAGCCAGTTTGTGAGGATAATTTGGATATTCTTTTCTCAAGATTATTTGCACCTTTTCATCAAGGAACACATCACATATTCACATATATATTCAACCTTTCAGACATAGTTCTCAGTGTTTGGAAATCCATGTGCACAAAAGTGGAGACAGTCACAATCTCGATAACTATTGACCAATTTCTAAATCCTGGAAGCATCAGATTTGAGAGGTAATCACAGCACCACCTCAGCTGTCACACTGGTATTACACTATTTGATTACTGGTTTAGACAGTGGGTGACGTAAACATTGTGCAGCTATATTCTTAGATTTAGCTAAAGCATTAGTCAACCATTTTCAACATATATAGAAAGATTTCTCATTACTGGCCTTGATGGGGATGCTTGCAGCTGGTTTCAGAATGACTTGTCTAACAATCATCTAACAATATTGAAAGGGTTACAGAATCCAAGTATCTTGGCATCTGGGTCGACTGCAAATTTACATTTAAATATCACATCAGGAACTTTGCTGGCAAATTACGACAAATGGTTGACTTGTTATACAGAACTAAAACCAGGTTTACTTTAATTTGTATGAAGAGGATTGTTGAATCAACTTTCCCTGGATTCTGGGAATGTAATTAAAGACATGCTGCTGCCTCCACATTAAGGCCCTTAGATTCTGTTCAGATTTATTACTGGTGATAGCCACAATACTCACCACTGTATGCTCTGATGGTCGGTTGATCTTCTCGGACTGAGAAACGCAATAATCATCTGTGTCTGTATATCTATAAAACCCTGGTCGGAAAATTATATCACATATGTTGCGTTGGAACCCTGGTCCACTTTTAACTTGCTCCAGTGACTCTCTGGTTCTTCATGCACACTGTGCCAGGACTGATCTTGGAAAGACTGCTTTCAGTATTAGTGCAGCAGACTCAAGGAATCTCTGGCAATGTGACCTAAAACTGAATACTCTTATATCTCTTGGACGCTTTAGGAATGTAACGTAATAACCGTCCATTGTCTGCCTGTAACTGTTTGTTGATTTAGTATGGTTGTACAGTATTTCCCACGGTAACTACATTTAACATATTTTTGTTTGTTGATCTTGTATGTTTGTATTTTCTCGGCATCATTGTACATGAGGCTCACCCTCAATGATTTCAGAGAGAATCTGAAATAAAACTTGAATGAATTAATGATTTAATTAATTCATGAATGAATTCTTACCGTCTTTTAACCATTATCATGTTAATATGTCTATACTGCTATGCACTCAGAGTGTAACACTCAAGCTCGACACTATTTGACAAACAATGCCACTGACCCTTAGGCCTTGGTTACACTAAAGGTAAAGGAAAACAGCAACGTTGTATCCACATTACACTGTGTAAACAAGCAAAACTGTACATTGAGGGGGGGGAGACTCTGTACAAACAAACAAAATTGTACATTGGACTATTGACAAAACCATACTAGGTAAATGACTGTACATTGGAGGGGGTTGGGTTAGGATATTTACAGGGGCCAGTGTTGAATTGCAGTCTCCCGTAGGTGTCTCTTGAGAGAGGTTTTGAAAGTGGGTAGTGATCCACATTCCTTTACAGCTTTGGGTAGGGCGTTCCACATTGATGTGGCATAATTGCGAAACGACCAGCGTGTCGCGCCGATTTATAGGCCAGAGGACAGAGGTTTGTCAACAAACCGATGTACTTTCTAACAGCTATATATATACTTTATAGTATTGCTATCTGTCTATTCTCATTGTCACTTGAGTGCATAAACCGTGCCTTCATAATGGCTTAAAGAAAATAAAAATCCATTGGTTGGTTGTCATTTTATAGCGCCGTGAATATAAGGTTTATCGCAGTTTTCGCCTAGTCTTTTTTCTGGGGAGCTAGATAATAGGCTAAAGGCTAGTCACGTTATATCAAACGCCATTTCTGCTGTATATATACGAATGAAATAAAACAAACTGCGTAGCATCCAGACTATTACAGAGCATCTATGGATGAAATGGGGGCGGCGGGCGACGCCGATTACTATTATTGATTAGCAATACAGTGTGCGTTCAATCAGCCATTTTCACTGATCGATCACGTTTTAAAACAATGTCCAATCCAGCTGTAATTTGGGGGAATAGTATCCTACCGTCAGGCCATGTGATCACCGGCAGCATTTCGTCAGTAGTCATCGGAATCTGGTAGATCGATATGTCCATTGGCTAATCATAAATCCCATTATTCCAGGCTGAAATCTGCGTTCGGTAACGGGATCAAAGATGGAGGGTGTTCGTTTGGAACCGAGGCTCATATGAAACGCCCACAGACTGTAAAAGATTTTTTTTTTACAATCGCTTTCAATGATACTGCAGTGGAGCGATGACGCCCCTAAGCGGATCTGGCCGGTATTGCATGTTTCGAAAATCAAATATGTGGGTAGGTCCTGCAAGTCGATCGCGGACGTTAATAGCGTTATTAATATGGAATAAAACAATAACAACTTGCCACGAGTTAACTCGTGGCTGGTCCTTAAAGTGTTTGTGGCTGAAACGGTCGCACCTGTGACATGATCTGATATCTGCTTGGCGAATGTGATTATGTCTTAAACTCAAAAGCACGTTCCCGTTCAGGTAATTTCCCTCCAGAGCTCCTTATAAGGCAAAGTAATGACGCAGCTGTGTGGAAATGGATGCGGAAGTGTTTTGCGCGACCCATCGAAATGAGATTAGATTAATGTATTGTCATCATATATAGTACAGCTCGTGGTACAACTGCCGCAGCACGTGCGCGCGCACACACACACACACACACACACACACACATACACACACACACACACACACACACACACATGTGTGCAGTATACTGTAGCCTACGGCGTAATGAATGAACGCAGTATAGGCTTATTATTCCATTAATCCCTATGGCGTAATGAATGAATGCAGTATAGGCTTATTATTCCATTAATGCCTACGGCGTAATGAATGAATGCAGTATAGGCTTATTATTCCATTAATGCCTACGGCGTAATGAATGAACGCAGTATAGGTTTATTATTCCATTAATGACTTGTTGCATTAGGATTTAGTAGATACTATATGCTCTGCCCTACGTACAGTATAGGTACAGTCTGTACTTATACTGTACGTAGGGCAGAGGCAGAGCATATATAGTATCTACTAAATCCTAATGAAACAAGTAACTAGAATATATTAAGCATATACTGTTCATTAGACACGTAGGCCATACTAGTGCACACAAGACTTGCTATTTCCATGCGATTAGCTTTCTTATTTATTTATTTATCCACTGTCATTTCAGTGTTGATGTATATAGGCTATATAGTGTATTTCAATATAAGTTTAATTGATTAATGATATATTCGAAGGAATGCAGGTTTATAGCTATATCAACCCCCTCCAATGTACAGTAAATGACCAAGTATGGTTTTGTCAATATTCCAATGTACAGTTTTGCTTGTACAGTGTCCCCCACCCACCCATCCTACCCAACCTCCTCCAACAGTTTCTACGTCAAATGTATATACTCTCTTTTCTGGACTCTTTTTGTATCACAAACAGTACTTTATTTGCAAATCTGGTATGTCATAAATGTATAGATGTAGCAGTACTGTCTATCTGTATGTCGTGTGTGTCATATTATGTTATGATGAATTGAAAATGGGGAACCCTGATGTAAACAAGATGAAAGTCTTTCTCTGGTCTGCATCCCCTTAGCAATTATGTACAGTAATTGAGCTGTACTGTACTGTACCCATTCTGCAATATGTTAATAAAGTTTTCAATCAATCAATCAATCAATCAAACAAAGGTCTGTCCCATTGTATACCAATCAATGGGATACATTGCATGTTGACCTGCATTCTTTCAAATGTATATAATTAATCATTAAAACAGATGTGTAACAAATAAGAAATACAAATTCCACAGAAGGCATTAAATAATTATAATTTTCAATCATTTCACAATAATTGCATAATTGTGTTTGAATATCTGAGTAATTAAAGTAATTATACATTTGTCCAAAATAGCTGGTTCAGATATGGTTAAGCAGCTGCCCTGTGATCAGATGAATCCATATTATTTATTTTTCTGACATCAAATGCGTAATTTATTATCGTACAAATATTGTCATATTTATTTTAATTATGATTAAGTAATTAATTCCAAGGAGGTAGCGTTAACATGAAGGAATCACTATGAGAACACAGTCTGTCAAGTTAATAAAATGTTCAATTAGTCAATCAATCATAAGTGTGCTCCTCAGCACTCTTAAATCTGCTCTCAGGAAAATTTGGGGAATCGCGCTACCAGCCCTAATATCTCTTAAATGGGCAGAAATCTGCCTAAGAGAAAATGTTTTGTCGTAAATCCGTTCAGGAATGAGACCCAATATGTCTTGGAACATTGGCTTGCAGTTGCATTATTGCAAACTAAAGAAATGTGAATTCAAGAAGTTAAAACGAATAACAGGCTGAAAAAACAATTAGCCTATTCAATTGTTTTAGAAGCCTATAGCCAATGTTCGAGACAAACTGTTCTGAAGGTCCAGATTAATGATTAGACCTAAGTCAAAAACACACGGCAGGCCACGGATAATAAACTATCGATTTATATGGAATTCGTTAAACGTATCCGTTGTCGTACTTATTATTAAACATATTATTTATTTCTCCCAAATGAAGGTTCCGAAAAGTCTGTCTCCGTCACAAGCGTATAGACCGATAGACCTGTAGCTCTCTCCCCAATGACACACACACGGACACAGGTTGGTTCTTTATAAACGGTTGTTTATTATCTTGGGCTCATCGTCACAACTCTTCGTCCCTCTCACGCCGTGAGAACTATATTTATTGAATGAACACAAATGCAACGGTTACTTACAATACAAAGGCGCTTAGCTCGCGCATCAAACTAAATTAATTTGCTCAAAATAAATAAAATACCTCATTGGCCGCTTGTCAAGAAAAGAGGCTCTTGAGTCCTCTCTTTCCACGGTTAAATGTGACGGAGATATATAAGAGATATATCTTTACACTGTTTATTTACTTGATAGTATTTTTATTATATGTCCTTTTATCGCGCTTGTATGGCGACTGTCCAAACAAACTGTAGTCACGACAGACTAAATCGGGGAAATAATGATACCTTCCAGACGCGCCGCTTGTCATAAAATCACTGCTCCAGGATTCTGCGTTTGGTTAGTTTATTGAAGTTTAAAACAGTTCATATACTAGTATCAAAAATAAAGTGAATCATGGCTTGATTTATCATAGTGTAGCGTGCGGTCAGCAAAGTATGACTTCCCCGTTCACCCCCTCCTCATTTCCATACCTGA
The DNA here is from genome assembly GCF_963971535.1 of Notolepis coatsorum. NCBI lineage: Eukaryota > Metazoa > Chordata > Actinopteri > Aulopiformes > Paralepididae > Notolepis > Notolepis coatsorum. The sequence continues at coordinate 82,192,326 of NC_140182.1, read as the reverse complement.
AACCCGCCGGTGAACAGCTGACTTTTACTCCTACTACGACACCACGTGACTCCTTTGTGAATGGCGTAACCCATGTTGTCTAGACCTGTCACCAACAGCGCTGTATGACAGCGTGAGCCCACGCACCTGCGTATTGTACTAAATGCCAGTGTTGGAGCGGGGAAAAAAGGCTGGTCCGGTGTGTAATTACGAGAGAGCAGGTTTTGCTCGTGAGCTGTGATTGGAAATGGTATCGTAATATAAGTTTAAGGAGAAGTGGAGTAACGTACTCCGACATAGATCTGCCGACGTGCAGAAAATAATGGACGTGAAGAGACGTTGGGCTGAGTTCGGTTGCGTCTGAATGATGCCATAATTCTCTGCTCTGCTTTTAGGCACACAAACACATGCACACATGCACGCTCTGTGCTCTCTCTCTGTCTGGCTTGTGCACGCGACAAATTCCTCCCGCGCATACAGGAGACAAACGGTGTCTGTTACGAAGGATCAGATTAAACCGAATATATATATTTACTGATTGATATATATTGCATAATATTTGTATATCGTTTGATATCCCTTGTGTATTCCTTGTACATATACACGGAATATCCCTTTAACCTAGTACAGACCATAATATTTCGTTCTCCTATTGGACAGCGGTCCCTTAGGCGCCATTGCCATACCCCCAAGGTCTGGTTCAAAGTCACCGCCAAAGACTTGCCTGGACATGAACGGCTCTGCGCAAGGATACGAGACAGGAATAGGGCTGGTACTAGTTTGTTCACCTAACGTATAAATGCGGCGCAGGTGAATACAGAAGTTAAGTTACCCAATAAGTTGAAGCCTCACCCACGATACAACGTGCGGTGAAGTATGGCCTGTTTGGCCCCAAATAGAGCATTGAGACCGCGTGCGAATTAATAACTGAAGTATCAGAGTTTAACGCTGTACCGTCGAGTTCGACCTATTCTATTAATTCAGTAACAGTCTATTTATGTATAGTGTATCGTGCGGCTACCGTTCTACAGTGACCAGCATCACCAACGTTTCCTCGTACCAGCTAGAGTGCTTATCCAGGCTGGGCTGCCTACCCTGGCGCTTTCACCCGAGGAGCCCTAGACGAGGACCGTGTGGACATGTACACTGGATAATCTACCCGACGACTACATAGCCCTTTTCGGCTGGATTATATTTGCTTTGGTCCTGTAATTGATGGAGCAGAGAATCGCCTACACCCACAATTGTGTGGGATTTACCCTGTGAGGAGCAACGTCGAGCCCGCCTCTCAGAAGCCTGAGGCTGGCTAGCTTTCTTCCATGCGGAGCTGCATGCTACGGAGAACAGCTGTTATTCGTCTGCGGATCAAGAGATTATTGCACCGTCTCCTGTACTTGGAGTCTCTCTATTCATCGTTGACCCAGACTCTACTACCGACAAATCCTCTCCCCTTGCTGGCCTACAACCGGAGGGACCCTACCAGTATCTCCCGCTGCCTTACTAGAGTACCATAGATATAATTCCTAAGATTCAGGTTGTATTCATTATCTCCTGCGTAATATGAGAATGGACATACGTTATTGATTTGCTTACGAACATTCTTTTGCCTTATAAGCGCACCCTACGTAAAGTATTGTTATATATACTATCATTGCTGCTAATAAATATTCTTAAACCCAGTTTTGTGTGGAACCGTGTCATTGTGGGAAGTGTTCATCTAAGATACCTGTGTACTGTATGGCCAGTAGTAATGTACATAAGACAGTAGTGGTTTAATGATACCATACTTATATAATACAGTCAGGGAATTGTACCCCTCAGTTACAATTGGTCCTTCGAGCCGGAGGGTAACTAGCGTAATATTAATATAGTAGTATTAATATTGACATGGCCAATGATGAACACTCCACAAAACGGTTCTCCTAAAATAGATCGCCCGCAGCGTAGACGGCAGACACCTCAGTACTTAGAGGATTACGTTGCCAGTATACTACCTAGCTTTCTACAGACGTTAAACGTGGAAAAAATAGATAGTAAAATTATGTCCAACCCTACCGACCAGGCTACCCCGCCAGTAGAGACCCTAGTGGGTTCTAACATAACTGACCAAGCTCACGGTGGGGACCAGGAGGGACCTGACATGACTTTACCCCCCGCCAAGACCGAAGAAGTAGTCCCTGGAGAGCTCCAGGATAAAGAAAGCCCTCCAGGGATGGAACCCGACCCACCACAAGAAGAGACGCGCACCCCAGAGATGGATCTCCTCGGTACGCGACAGGAGAACGGATCTCCAACGAGTACTACCAGGAGCCGATCACCCCAACCAGCGTCTTCCCCCAGCGAGGCGGACAAGATGCTGGCGCAGGCCTTCGTCGCCAGCCTGGCAGCCTCAACCGAGCGCGATCGACTCCAAGCACAGACGCTTAGAGAGCGCGAACATTCTTCCATGGAACAAGAACGCTTCCACGCGAAACTCCAAGCGCAAGCCCTTAGTGAACGCGAACATTCCGCGACCGAACGAGAGCGCTTTCAGGCGCAGCAACGGAGTGACAAAGACCGCATACGCCTAGAGATTAGACGCCTCCAGACGGAAGAGAATATGGAAAGAGACCGCGCTGAAGCCCAGCGCGCCGCCGCTCTCACCAAGCGCGAAGCCGAGCGCGACCGATTACAGGCGCGGATGATGGAGCAGCTGATTGCCAGGGTAACCCCCCCTCCCTCCGCACGGGGCTCCAGGGCCTCGTCAAGACAAGGGTCAAGGGCACCCTCCCCTACCCGATCAGGCGACCCTGAGCCCGGCGACCAGAGAGAGCCTATACCCCTCTCCGAACCCCTTCCCCGACCGGTCCAAGCGAGACCCAGCAACAGGGAAGAACCGGCCTATACCGCGGAGAGGCTAAATAGACGACTACAGGATCTAGATGACCTGCCAGAGGAAGAAGAAGAGGGAGAGGAGGAGAGTCAAGCCCAACAGCATCACCGTACTCCACAGGACCAGGAGGTCCAGTACAGCCCAGACTTTACCCCCGCGGCTCTGCGCTACAGACCCCCGACTCAATTCACGGGTGAGCTTGACGCACGACCAGCCCCGAGGAACAGCACCTGGGTACGCGGGCCTTGGTACCCGACAGGTACCAGCCCACCACGACAAGTAAGAGGAGACTCGCCTAGGAGGCCTCTCCTCCAACGCTCACCGATGTGCCAGCCATCCATGGCATCGTACCTTGGCACACCGACGTTCCCGGACTTCACACACGAGAACAGAGCACAGTACACAGAGCTACGAATGTGCTTAGAGACAATGATGTCCGATGTAACTGATGAACCGTACAAGTATGCTATCCTACTCAAGCACCTCAAGGTGCCCCGAGCGCACAATATAGCGCTGGCATATTCCACCTCTACTACCCCATACACCGCGGCTCTAGCAGCACTCGACCAACGATATGGACGCATATGGGACTACGTAATACAAGAGATAAGGAATATTGACCGTCTACCCCCAGCCACAGACAATCGTTCACTAGATGACCTGTCTATCAAGGTACAATCCCTGGTAGGGATGCTGGGGGCGCAAAAGGAAAAGGGTATGCACGAACTGTACGCAAACTCTAATGTTGAGAGGATTTTAGAGAAGCTTCCGCCCGCCCGACAAGAGCGCTTCAGGCGGCAAAGAGACCACCGTGATCCCAACGGTCCCGAGCCATCCCTCCTAGACCTAGCCGACTTCCTGGCGAGAGAAGTCAACAGCCTACGGTTGGATACGTTCGTGCGGAGTACACCAAGCTCCAGAGATGGACCTAGGAGAGCAAACGATGGCCGCAGACTGGTGACCGTCATGCACCAAGCAGAATCAGTACCGAGCAACAAGAACCACAGTACCCCCTCGATGAAAGAGAAGTGGAAGATTGTATGCCCGTACTGCGAAAAGGAACACTGGCTGTCACACTGTGACACGTTCAAGAAGATGACCGCCGACGAGGTGAGTCAATGGATAAAGTCCAACCGACGCTGTTACCGATGTGCGCGCAGTCACATGGCAGCCGATTGCCGCTTAAAGAAGAGGTGTAGTCGGTGTGACGGAGCCCACTTGGACGTCCTACATGACAGTAACAGAAGAAAGCCTGCACCCTCAAGCAGCACAAAGGCAAGTGTTATGTACATTGACCCCGCCAGCAGCGAGGGCGCCCGGGTGCTCTTGAAGGTGGTCCGCATAACATTGAGTTACGAAGACAAGGTCATGGACACCTACGCCGTCCTTGACGACGGGTCAGAGAAGACCCTTCTCCTCGCGTCTGCTGCGGCCCAGCTGGGGCTGCGGGGGAGCGAAGAAACAATGACGATTCGGACAATAAGAAGAGACCTAAAGACGATAAAGGGCGAGAATGTCTCCTTCACTATCGCAGCAAGCGGGCAGCCAGAGAGACGGTATAGGATCACTAACGCCTTCACCAGCCAAGACATAGGCCTGTCGCAGTACACCTACCCCATCGCCAAGCTGATGGATAAATATGTGCACCTGCGTCAACTACCTATACCGCTCATAGACGGTGCCACCCCGACCCTGCTGATAGGATCCGACCATGCACACCTCATCGTCCCGATGGACCGGGTCCACACTGGGCCCAGAGGCTGTCCTGCAGCAGTCGAGACCCGCCTAGGATGGACACTACAAGGCCCCCTCGCTAGGTCTCCTAACCGAACAGCAGCCACTAGCTGCCTCCACTCCAGAGTGACAGAAGAAGACACCACCCTCCTACAGCACGTCGAGAGGCTATGGACACTAGAGACAATGCCCTTTAAGAACGAAAAGAAACACATTCGTTCCAAGGAAGACATCTATGCTATAGCCCTCCTCGAGCGGGGGACAAAGAGAGTCAAAGTCAACGGAGTGATGAGATACGCAACTCCACTCCTGAGGCGAGAGGGTATGCCTACCTTCCACGCCTCAAAAGAAGCGACAGAGCGGTATCTATTGAACACAGAGTGGCGCCTAGCCAGAGACCCCGCTCAAGCTACTGTGTACCGCGCTGAGATTGACAAGCTAATCACAGCGGGACACATAAAGAAAATTGACATTAAAGAGGCCGATCAGACGACCGAATCATGGTACGTGCCGCACCACAAAGTCCACCACAACGGCAAGGATCGTATTGTGTTCAACTGCAGCTACCAGATCGGATCACAAAATCTGAATAAAGAGCTCTTGCCCGGCCCAACACTCGGCCCCTCTCTACTAGGCGTGTTACTACGTTTCCGCCAAGACAAGGTGGCCATCAGCGGCGACATCAAAGGGATGTTCCTGCAGGTGCGACTAGTGGAGAAGGACAAGCCCCTGCTGCGGTTCCTATGGAGAGAGAGGATCGGGGATGAGCAACCATCCATCTATCAATGGGAAGTCCTCCCTTTCGGAACCACATGCAGCCCATGCTGTGCTACGTTTGCACTGCAAAAACACGTCGCAGAGGACCCAGCAGCTGATGAAGAGGTCCGACAAAGTGTAGGAAATAGTTTCTACGTGGACAACTGTCTGCAAAGCGTCTCGACGCCAGAAGAAGCCGAGGCCCTCCTACTCAAGCTCCGCGCCTCCCTGATCAAAGGCGGCTTTGATCTCCGGCAGTGGGCCAGCAGCGACCCTCAAGTATTGCGCAGCCTCTCCCCAGAGGACAAGGCAGCAAGCAGCGAGACCTGGATGGCGACCATCCCAGGAGAAGCCCAAGAAATGACATTAGGACTAGTCTGGCGCTTCAAAACAGACTCGCTCCATTATAAACACACACCCCTGACCAAGGAGCAGGGAAGGTCGACTGCACTACCGACCACAAGACGGAGTGTATACAGAACACTCGCCAGACAATATGACCCGTTGGGATGTATTCTACCTTACACCACCAGGGCAAAGATGATTGTAAGAGCGTTATGGGACAAGGACCAGGGCTGGGACGACCCCATACCCGAACACCTTGCCTCCACATGGAGAGAGTGGGAGACAGAACTCAGCTCACTCCCAGGTGTCAACATACGCCGCAGCTACTTCCCACCCACAGTGAGGCCGGAGACGTGCCAGATGGACCTGCACGTCTTCAGCGACGCCTCCGAAGTAGCCTACGGTTCGGTGGCCTACTTGCGTGCCCGAGAGGAGGGAGGAGAAATACATACTGCCTTCATCCTGGCTCGCTCAAGAATAGCCCCCCGCAAGCAACAATCTATCCCGCGTCTAGAGCTGCGCAGCCCTAGCAGGAGCGCACCTCGCCACGTTAATCCAACGTGAACTCACCATTCCGGTGCAAAGAACAATCCTGTGGTCAGACTCCATGACCGTACTCACATGGATCCAGTCTGATTCGTGTAGATACAAGGTCTTCGTGGGAGTCAGAATCACAGAGATCCAAGATTTAACAGAAGCAGCAAGCTGGAGGTATGTGGACACAAAACACAACCCAGCTGACGTCATCACCCGGGGAATGTCCCTGGATGACCTCACCCGTCACAATCTATATAGTGACGGGCCCGAGTTCCTCAAGCTCCCGGAAGAAGAGTGGCCTACACCCACCCCACGGGAGGCGAGTGAAGAGGAGGCAGAGAAGAAGAAATCTATGTTCTGTGGGTTGACACACACACTCGTCCCCACAGACCCCAACATAGACGACTGCCTCACCCTTGAGAGTGCGCAGCTAAAGACATTCCTGTGGCACCACCCAGAGGTTCAGCCCACTACTGACATTACTGCAGCTAACTACGAAGAAGCAGAACTCCTTCTGCTACAACGAGCCCAGAGAGACTCGTTCCCCGACGAACTAGACTGTCTACAGGGATCAAAGCCAGTCCCGTCAGACAGCAGATTGCTCCACTTAGCCCCTGAGAGCGACGCCCATAATCTCATCAGAGTGGGTGGTCGTCTGAGGAGAGCCCCAGACTTACCGGATGACGTCAAGTACCCGATAGTCTTAAACAGCCGACACAAGGTCACAGAGCTTATCATAAAGAAATACGACGAGGACGTGCATCACGCCGGGGCAGAGAGAGTCTTCGCGGAGATCAGACGTCGTTATTGGATACTGCAAGGGAGAGAAGCAGTACGACGCTTCCAGCGGACTTGTCTAGACTGTCGTAAATGGCGAGCACAGCCCAGTATACCCCGGATGGCTGACCTACCCCCCTGTCGCCTCCGACTCGGCGACAAGCCTTTTCACTCCACCGGTATGGACTGTTTCGGCCCGCTGTATGTAAAGAAAGGAAGAGGGACTGAGAAGCGGTGGGGTATTGTATTCAAATGCATGACCACCCGAGCGATACACATAGAACTCCTTCCAACCATGAGCACAGACTCATTCCTTATGGCCTTCCGAAGATTCACATCGCGGAAAGGGAAACCGTCTATATTATTGTCTGATCACGGGACAAACTTCAAAGGCGGAGAAAGAGAGTTGAGAGAGAGCTTCCAAGCTATGGGCCCAGAACTTAAGACCCACCTCGCTCCATATCAGATTGATTTCCAGTTTAATCCCCCGAATGCACCTCACTTCGGTGGAACTTGGGAACGAGAAGTACGTTCAATAAAGACAGCCCTGTACGCCGTGCTTGGGGCCCAGACCGTGGCGGAAGAAGTCCTAACGACAGTCCTCACGGAGATCGAGGGAGTATTGAACTCGAAGCCCCTCGGTTACGTCTCAAGTGATGTAGCAGATGTCGACCCAGTCACCCCCAACACTCTCTTGATGGGGCGGCTGGACCCCGCGCTACCACAGACAGTGTACAGGCCTGAAGAAGCGAACGGCCGAAGAATGTGGAGGTACAGTCAAGTATTGGCTGACAAGTTTTGGAACAGTTTCCTACTCCACTATCTACCGTCTCTACAGACCCGCCAGAAATGGGTGAAAGAGAGAGACAATTTGACAGAAGGAACAGTCGTCATGATTATGACCAGTCACTACCCCGAGCTATGTGGCCGGCCGGCCGCGTAAGCAAAGTGATCACTGGTGCCGACGGAAAGGTCAGAGCGGCAGGAGTGCTCGTCCAAGGGCGGACATACACCCGGCCCGTGGCGAGGCTAATAGAGTTGCCAAGGCTCCCCGACACTCTTGATGACGACCATGACCCCCTGACTTTGTGAACTGCCCTACCCTCACAACAGACATTGAGTAGTGGACAGTGCGGTTAATCTGTCTCTGCTTATCTAATTAGGTGGGACTAATTAGGAGGCGGCTGTTACGAAGGATCAGATTAAACCGAATATATATATTTACTGATTGATATATATTGCATAATATTTGTATATCGTTTGATATCCCTTGTGTATTCCTTGTACATATACACGGAATATCCCTTTAACCTAGTACAGACCATAATATTTCGTTCTCCTATTGGACAGCGGTCCCTTAGGCGCCATTGCCATACCCCCAAGGTCTGGTTCAAAGTCACCGCCAAAGACTTGCCTGGACATGAACGGCTCTGCGCAAGGATACGAGACAGGAATAGGGCTGGTACTAGTTTGTTCACCTAACGTATAAATGCGGCGCAGGTGAATACAGAAGTTAAGTTACCCAATAAGTTGAAGCCTCACCCACGATACAACGTGCGGTGAAGTATGGCCTGTTTGGCCCCAAATAGAGCATTGAGACCGCGTGCGAATTAATAACTGAAGTATCAGAGTTTAACGCTGTACCGTCGAGTTCGACCTATTCTATTAATTCAGTAATAGTCTATTTATGTATAGTGTATCGTGCGGCTACCGTTCTACAGTGACCAGCATCACCAACGTTTCCTCGTACCAGCTAGAGTGCTTATCCAGGCTGGGCTGCTTACCCTGGCGCTTTCACCCGAGGAGCCCTAGACGAGGACCGTGTGGACATGTACACTGGATAATCTACCCGACGACTACATAGCCCTTTTCGGCTGGATTATATTTGCTTTGGTCCTGTAATTGATGGAGCAGAGAATCGCCTACACCCACAATTGTGTGGGATTTACCCTGTGAGGAGCAACGTCGAGCCCGCCTCTCAGAAGCCTGAGGCTGGCTAGCTTTCTTCCATGCGGAGCTGCATGCTACGGAGAACAGCTGTTATTCGTCTGCGGATCAAGAGATTATTGCACCGTCTCCTGTACTTGGAGTCTCTCTATTCATCGTTGACCCAGACTCTACTACCGACAAATCCTCTCCCCTTGCTGGCCTACAACCGGAGGGACCCTACCAGTATCTCCCGCTGCCTTACTAGAGTACCATAGATATAATTCCTAAGATTCAGGTTGTATTCATTATCTCCTGCGTAATATGAGAATGGACATACGTTATTGATTTGCTTACGAACATTCTTTTGCCTTATAAGCGCACCCTACGTAAAGTATTGTTATATATACTATCATTGCTGCTAATAAATATTCTTAAACCCAGTTTTGTGTGGAACCGTGTCATTGTGGGAAGTGTTCATCTAAGATACCTGTGTACTGTATGGCCAGTAGTAATGTACATAAGACAGTAGTGGTTTAATGATACCATACTTATATAATACAGTCAGGGAATTGTACCCCTCAGTTACATTGTCTAACCTGACTGCATAAACACAACGTTCAGAAAAGTGAAAATTAAACGTTGTTGTTTCCCTTTAATGTAACCTCAGCCTTAGCTGCCAGAGATGTACCGCTCCTGCTGACTTGTTGTTCACAATTTGTACATCACTTAACACTCACTTTAGACACTTTTAACACTACACTATATTTTATATAATTATTACAAAAATATTTGCACTACATCCATACCTCATTTGAGCCTTTAGCATTTAACATTCTTTTTTTGTGTGCATTTTTGTACCTCATTGTCTGCATTTTTACTTCATTGTACTTTAGGTTGTACTTTAGTTTGTATATTGTATAGTGTTGGGACTTTATTCCTCTTTTACTTTTTTACTGTATGAAGCACATTCTAAATTCACTTTATACGTGACAAATAAAGCAAAACTTGAACTTGCAAACTTGAACTTTGGATAAAAGCGTCAGCTAAATGACTAAATGTAAATGTAAATGAATATTTTTTCAATTATTTTGCTACACTTTATCCTAGATTTCTCCTTTTCTGGTTTCAGAAGCAGGCCTTTAGTGAGGCAGCATCTGGGCTATAGCATAGGCTTGTGAACAGAGTGAGGAAACCAGGCCTGCTCTTGGCCAGGCGGTAGCTGGACTGTTAAAGGCATTTCGTTTTTTAAAGCACCATTGTTTATCCAGGAGAAAACTGAGACTCCCCTACGGCCCTTTTCAGAATCAGATGCCGGAGATTTTTGCTTTTGCGTTTTATGGCATATTCGCTACCAAGGAGATCCTTGAAACTTGCTTGAGAGATATGTAGCAGTTCCTGCCTGTGGCTGGGGGTCTGAGGGTGTGTGGGTGTGTGTGTGTGTGTGAGAGAGAGAGAGAGAGAGAGAGAGAGAGAGAGAGAGAGAGAGAGAGAGAGAGAGAGAGAGAGAGAGAGAGAGAGAGAGAGAGAGAGAGAGAGAGAGAGAGAGAGAGGGAGGGGGGAGAGTGAGAGGGAAGGAGATAATTTTTTAGTGATGATTAGATAGTTTACCATATTTATGTACAGTAGCTGTCTGGTTCCTGTACCAGGATCCCTGTTAATTCACACTTTATTGGGTGTGTGTTGATGCTTATTTTACAGAGTTCTTTATATTGACCCCTACTGCCAGGTGCTCTGTGCTCTGTGTCTGCTATTCACAATACAGCATGAAGTTTATAGCAGCGAAGGCTTTTGCACTGATGTAATACTCTCCTTCGTTTTGTGCCCCAGTGCCATCTATCCTTCCCCGTCCTCCTTCTCCTTCCATCCTTCATCCACCGCTCAGCCCTTCTGAAAGCACCTCTCCCTGCATTGTTTCCTCTGCTCTGTCTTTATATATATTGCTCCATATATCTTTGGACTTCATCTCCACCCACTCTATGCATCATCCTCCTCCTCCTCATGCTCGGCTTGTTCCGTCCGCCGCTTTCTCGCGAATCTCTCCCTCCCCCTCCCCCTCCTCCTCTTAGAGCAGTGATAATCTCATCAGTGACACTCCTCGGCACTTCTCACCTCATCAGCCGAGCTGCCCAGACCGAGAGGCCGGGGGCGATGAAAGTCAGTCCACACACTGCCTCCCTGGAAACAGGAGAGCGAGTGCTCTTTGGCTCTACAGCTCTATGACTCTATGGCTCTATGTGGCTCTATGGCTCTATGTGGCTCTATGGCTCTATGGCTCTATGACTCTATGGCTCTATGTGGCTCTATGGCTCTATATGGCTCTATGGCTCTATGGCTCTATGGCTCTATGGCTCTATATGGCTCTATGGCTCTATGGCTTTATGATTCTATGGCTCTATATGGCTCTATATGGCTCTATATGACTATATGGCTCTATATGACTCTATGGCTCTATGACTCTATGGCTCTATATGGCTCTGTATGGCTCTATATGACTCTATGACTCTATATGGCTCTATATGGCTCTGGTTATATGGCTTTATATGGCTCTATATGGCTCTATGACTCTATATGGCTCTATATGGCTCTATATGGCTCTATATGGCTCTATATGGCTCTGGTTATATGACTCTATATGGCTATATATGGCTCTATGACTCTATGGCTCTATATGGCTCTATATGGCTCTATATGACTCTATGACTCTCTATGGCTCTATATGGCTCTATGACTCTATATGGCTATATATGGCTCTATGACTCTATGGCTCTATATGGCTCTATATGGCTCTATATGACTCTATGACTCTCTATGGCTCTATATGGCTCTGGTTATATGGCTCTATATGGCTCTATGACTATATGGCTATATATGGCTCTATATGGCTCTGGCTCTATATGGTTCTATATGGCTATATGACTCTATGACTATATGGCTCTATATGGCTCTATGGGCATCACGTCACATTTTATGGCACACAAAACCATGCCCCTTGGAGGACAGGTAGATTCTCCCCATAGAGTTAAATGCATTTCTTTCCTTTTTTTGCCGTTCATAAGTCAATATATAATGAAAGAAATGCCTCAAATTGCTAAGCTGTTGGATGCACTCCTAATTAGAGGAAAAATCCAGATGTCAGGTTCTTCCCTTTACCTAATCCTAAAACAGAGCCTCCTTTATGAGCAGTGTGGCTCCAAGCCGTCAGACGTGAGGATGCTTCAGGAAAACTGATTTTCTACAGAGTCTGTGGTGTGTGACAAAAAGAATTCCACATTGCCGGGTTCAGGCCTAATTCGACATGTGACTAGCATAAATGAGTCTGCCTGGCTGAGGAGTCTTGTGTGGTTTTATTGAGCCCATTTTCATTCAGATCTCCTGAGGTGAGAAGTCAAGGGACCCCAGGGCTTTTTTCTCATCAAATATGAGCTAGCTTAAATTAGCTTAACTTTGCAAAAAAATCTTCCCCCGTTTGCCAGTAAGCTAGGTACCTTTGGATTCCTCAAGATGTCTAGTTTCATATAATACCAGTATTTCCGCGCCAGCTTAAGAAATGAGCCAGGAGAGCCCTTTAAAGATGGCTAATCAAACAGTGGGATATCTGTACCAGATGAGCGCTTAGGTTATAAACTTGTCCGACTAAAAAGCATTTTTATTGCTACACAATAAGGCAAAAGGTAGCCTAAAATGTTTTAAAGTGTTGAGCAGAACTAATAGCTTGCAAATAGGTAACCAAGGGCAACGACAATCTGTCCCCCAAACAGTAGGCAGTTTTCAGCGGTCAGCGTGCCAACTGGCTCTACAGTATGGCTCTAGGGCTCTATATGGCTCTATGACTCTATGGTTCTATGACTCTATATGGCTCTAGGGCTCTATATGGCTCTATGACTCTATGGTTCTATGACTCTATATGGCTCTAGGGCTTTATATGGCTCTATGACTCTATGGTTCTATGACTCTATATGGCTCTAGGGCTCTATATGGCTCTATGACTCTATGGTTCTATGACTCTATATGGTTCTATGACTCTATATGGCTCTAGGGCTCTATATGGCTCTAGGGTTCTATATGGTTCTATGACTATATGGCTCTAGGGCTTTATATGGTTCTATGACTATATGGCTCTAGGGCTCTATATGGTTCTATGACTATATGGCTCTAGGGCTCTATATGGTTCTATGACTATATGGCTCTATGACTCTATATGGTTCTATGTCTCTATATGGCTCTATAGGGTTCTATATGGTTCTATGACTATATGGCTCTAGGGCTCTATATGGTTCTATGACTATATGGCTCTAGGGCTCTATATGGTTCTATGACTATATGGCTCTAGGGCTCTATATGGTTCTGTGACTCTATATGGCTCTATAGGGTTATATATGGTTCTATGACTATATGGCTCTAGGGCTCTATATGGTTCTATGACTATATGGCTCTAGGGCTCTATATGGTTATATGACTATATGGCTCTAGGGCTCTATATGGTTCTATGACTATATGGCTCTAGGGCTCTATATATGGTTCTATGACTATGGCTCTAGGGCTCTATATGGTTCTATGACTATATGGCTCTAGGGCTCTATATGGTTCTGTGACTATATGGCTCTAGGGCTCTATATGGTTCTATGACTATATGGCTCTAGGGCTCTATATGGTTCTATGACTATATGGCTCTAGGGCTCTATATGGTTCTATGACTATATGGCTCTAGGGCTCTATATGGTTCTATGACTATATGGCTCTAGGGCTCTATATGGTTCTATGACTATATGGCTCTAGGGCTCTATATGGTTCTATGACTATATGGCTCTAGGGCTCTATATGGTTCTATGACTACGGCTCTATATGGCTCTATGCGTCTGTTCTCTATAACTCTCTGGCTCCGTATAACTGGCTCTATGGCTCTATATGGTTCGATGGCTCTATATGGCTAGATGGTATCGTGACTGAATTCGGCACGTTTGGTTCAGGATCCGTTCGGAGGAGAAGAAAAGGCTGGAAACAAGTGGTTGTGGAGCAATGGTCCAAAAGTGATAGTTTGTTTTATTGGCAAACAGCAGCAAGGCAATTCCCAAAGCAGTACACAGGATATCAAAGTCTCCCTGACACACACAGTTCGATTTCCTGTCGAGTGTGTCCTAATGTCAAGACAGTTCGGTGTATAAGCATTTTCTCTACCCCCGTACCTAGTACTGGAGTTGACTGGCCCACATAACATAATTACAATACATTTCTTTGACAACAAAGGCATTAAAATGGTAGTTCACTCATTCTGGCTCCGAGTAGAGGGTGATCTTGTCCAACCGGTGTGTGAGTAATCAATCAGTTTAGTTTCGTGTGTGTGTGTGTCTGCCAAATTTATTTGCATTGGCTCTGACGAGGGGAAGCTGACCAGTTTAACCTGTTCAGTGGTTTGTTCTGGGTGAGACCACATACGTTTGTTCTCACTTATAGAAATGAACATGTGCCATAATACCTGGTGTTATTTGTCTAATAGCCTTAAAAAATATACCACAATGGCTATGCCTCTATCTGGCTCTATATTCCTCTATCTGGCTCTATGACTATATGACTCTATGACTCTATATGGCTCTATGACCCTATATGGCTCTATCGCTATGACTCTATAATGGCTCTATGACTCTATATGACTATATGACTCTATGGCTCTATATGGCTCTATGACTAGATTAGACTAGATTGATTAAAGAATACTTAAAAACATTTAATAATAGATTTTCAGTTATAGCATTATCTGAAACGTGGGTAACCTCTTAAGCCAGGAGCCCTATTTTCTGAAAATCCGCCTAAATACATACCTAAGTAAATGGACTATTGCTCCACTTCTACAAGGCCATTTGCATATTCTTGGTATCTAGGGACATCTATGGACCTCACCTCAGTGAATGTATTCCCAGTGTCAGAAATATTGTGTCTATTACTAGGCTTGCTTAAATTGTGATGAAACAAAGGAGAATATGAATTATGATTTTTCTTTGCATCTTTGAATAACACTGTGCTAAAAATTACCAGATATGAAAAACTCTTCTTTTCTCCCATCCGGACCAATGCAATTTGAAATATTATTATAGAATATAGAATAGCAGGCTTATAAATGACCTTATTATAGCCAATTCGCACATTTATGGATTGTGCCAAATCTTATATTTCAAATGCCCGAGTTCAATTTGGATTTAGTATCACCAGGCGTGCATAAGAACAGATAATGAAATCTACTGTATGTACAGTAGCTTTTAAATTTTCGCCAGGGTGACACCATTTCAAATCTGATTGTTGCTACATGCTAGAAATAGGGGAGACAAACTAACTGTGCTCCCATATATGCCAATAACGTTAAGTTTTGTGGTTTATTATCCAGAGTAATAAGAGATATTAAAAAAAGATCTCCCTATAATATCTTCCCGAAGCCCCATAGAGGCCTTTGGGAAGTGTCGTTGGGAAAAATTCCAACGCTCATCGAAAGATCTCGTATCCTCTTCAAAATGGCGTAAAAAAACACTACAATTCCCGACGTTCAATTTTTCCAAATGGTCGACTTTCGCAACCAAAACAATAGAAAAACGAAAACAAAAATCTATCTAATCAAATCAAATCAAATTTATTTATAGGGCCCGACAACACACGTTAATGTCCCCATGGGCCGTACAGATCTTCTTTAAACAAGTCAAGAAGAAAACATAACAATAAGTCAAGAACAGAACAAGAACACCATAAGGTCCAAACATTTTTAGATGAATGCAAATAAATGGAAGAATGCAAGCACTCCCAGACATACCCCACGCGAAGGTAAGGAAAAACTCACTAAAACCTAACAATAGGGAAAAAAGCTCCACAGGCAGTGTGGAGGAGAGAAACCTTAGAAGGGCCATTCAAGGGGGGATCTCCCTTCTTAGATGTTGGTGATAGTAGTGTTGCAGATGGACAGTTGGTAAGCATGCACTCATGTGTGTAGTGGAACACAGATGAGTGCATGCAATAGCAACTGTACATTTTGAAAAATTAAAGATAGAGCTAATAGCGATAGCAACTGAACATTTTGAAAGATTAAAGATAGAGCTGATAGCGAATCTATTTGAGGCACAGGGGTGGCGCAAAGAGGGTCACGTCCTCCCCGTCTTAGTCAAGGGACATTGAACACTCCGGTCGTTGCTCAGGGACAGCCGGAGACAGGGAGATAGGGGCGGCGCAGAGAGGGTCGCGAACTCCCCGACATCATCGCGGGACATCCGGCACTCCGGTCACCACTACGAGACCTCCGGAGACAGGGGGGCACGCAGAGGGGGTCGCAACCTCCCGGCCTTCGTCACAGGACGTCCAACACTCCGGTCAACACTCCAGGACAACAAGTCATAGGGAGACAGGGAGACGGGACAGGCGTTAGACAGCTCATGAGATTGTAGTAGGCGGACATAGCAATAGATACAAGTGGTAGGCATATATGTGAATGGAGTAGATATATGAAGTAGGCGTATTATGAGAATAGAATAGAAGTACTTAACCCAGCAATGAAACCGCGTTGACTGTTAATCTGTTAACAGTCTGTTAATACTGTTAATCAGTTGACAGGACCACGGACAGACGGCGGTGAATAACTGATCCAAGGCCTCGGAGGTGCATGTAGAGCAGTCACTACAATCTTGGCCAAGACCCCGAGGCATCCATCACCTTAGTCAGCGCCAGGAGACGGGCACTCAGAGAGAAGGGGGAGGGGGGGGGGGGAAGAGGGGGGGGGGGGGAAGAGTTAGAGAGTTCCCATGTTTGTGGTGCTGCAAAGGAGCAGACATGTAGTACCCTGTAGTGCCATGTAGTACCATGTAGTACCCTATAGTACCCTGTAGTGCCATGTAGTACCCTGTAGTACCCTGTAGTACCCTGTAGTGTCATGTAGTACCCTGTAGTGCCCTGTGGTACCCTGTAGTGCCATGTAGTGCCACGTAGAGCCATGTAGTACCCTGTAGTACCATGTAGTACCATGTAGTACCATGTAGTACCCTGTACCCTAACTAAACTACCCTGTAGTAAACTACCCAGTGGTACCATGTAGTACCCTGTACCATAACTAAACTACACAGATTAATCTAAAGGTCAGTCCCCGACCAGGTGAGATCAGGGTAGGTTGAAGGAGAGAGAGAAAAGATGAGTCTTAAGCAGGGATTTAAAAGCTTCGACAGAGCAGGCGCCCCTGATGACGGCAGGTAATTTGTTCCACAGGTAGGGAGCGAGGTAGACAAAGGCTCTGTGGCCGGCGGATTTCTTTTTAACCCTAGGGGTCGATAGAAGCCCCGCATTTTGTGAGCGCAGAGCACGAGCGGGCGAGTATCGGGAGATGAGATCAGATAGATAGAGCGGTGCAAGCCCATTTAAAATTTTGTAGCTGAGGAGTAGCACTTTAAAGTCAGAACGGGCTTGGATAGGAAGCCAGTGTAGGGCGGACAAAACTGGTGTGATGTGATAAAATTTTCTAGTTCTAGTTAGTATCCGTGCAGCCGCATTTTGCACGAGTTGAAGATTTTTGATGCTTGAATTAGGTAGGCCTGAAAAAAGTGCATTACAGTAGTCCAGACGTGATGAGACAAAAGCATGAATCAGGGTTTCAGCATCAGCCAGAGTTAAAACGGGGCGTATTTTTGCGATATTACGAAGATGGAAGAATGCAATTTTGGTGACATTTTTTATATGTGCATTAAATGAGAGGGAGGAATAAAAAATGACTCCAAGGTTTTTTATGGTGGAGCTCTGGGATACATGACAGGTATCAAAGTTGAGGGAGATGTCCTGAAACAGGCCTCTGTGGTTTGGGGGGCCAACAATTAACATCTCAGTTTTATCTGCATTAAGGAGTAGAAAGTTTTGCGACATCCATTTTAATAATAACACTTTAACCTATTGGTAAACTAACGTATTGATGATAATATACATTATAACTCCTGTTGTGACATGGTTATGATGTATATACTTGAATACGTTTGAAAAATAAAACTATACTTTTGTCAGACATTCTATCTAGACAGATTGATTTATGACGTGATGTCATTTGCAGTCCGCCGATGGACCGCACGGGTGGAAGAGTTTAAAGCAGGAGAAAGGTGCAGTGACTTGAAATGTAAACAAGTGCAAAGTATGACCACAGTAATCTATGACTTAACTCATTCAGCGCCAATCACGTAAAAAGTCGGGTTAACTCGCCATCGCTTGAGCGCCAATCACGAGAAAAGTCGGGTTTTAATCACTATTTATTTTATTCGCTATATCCATTCATTTTTCATCCATCCAGCCTGATATTATCATTGGGAATGGGTCTGAGCTCGCAAAAGGCCAATACCGCCGCCTAACACCTTGCGGCCGGTATTGCACATCATTGAAGCAAGGGGAGTGGTTATTACACATTGACTGGGGACACTGTGCACTGTGGATCCATGTGTTTTGGCTGAGAAACGTTGGAAAGGCGATCGCGATCAATATTTGGAGTGGCGATCAGGAATTGGATTCTTCTTTTTGCAGTACATCAGAGGTAAGGACTCTATGTTACCAATCTTGGGTTAATCCGATGCTTCTTTCGTAACGATCATAGCATGTGTGTGTGTGTGTGTGTGTGTGTGTGTGTGTGTGTGTGTGTGTGTGTGTGTGTGTGTGTGTGTGTGTGTGTGTGTGTGTGTGTGTGTGTGTGTGTGTGTGTGTGTGTGTGTGTGTGTGTGTGTGTGTGCGTGCGTGCGTGCGTGCGTGCGTGCGTGCGTGCGTGCGTCCGTGCCGTTGGCGCTGAACAAAGCACGAAGGACCGACTTTTCAGCCCCAGCTTCTGTTTGTGCATGAGGACACATATAATACCGATAATCTAGCGTTTATTTCAGAACGATTCATAAATCAAGTGACAAATGGCACGATTTCTAAGAAAATACATTGAAGCACGGTTTGCTCGAGTTTCTTGAGATTAGACAGAATCGCTCTGGAACTATACTCATATTCACCACGGTATAAAACGGAAATGTATGTATGAAAAAATTATCTGTTTTTTGCATGTTGACTGGAAGAAACTCACTGACAATCGACGTGTTTATTAGATCCATAGCTATAATATTTAATATAGTCTTAGCACTCGCAAACACGGCATTCTCCCCATTGCATTACAGCGCTGTCCTTCTTACCACAAGGTAAACAGCGACCTCTAGGCGTCCAATGAGTTAATGGAATGTATAACTGTGGACATTTAAATGGATATGGTGAAAAATATTGTTGTTACTTGTGTATACAGAACACCAGGGTCAAACATAGAATAATTTAAAGACAGTTTGGAAGAGTTATTGAATGGGTTAAATGAGAGCAAAACATGTCTGATTTGTGGAGACTTTAACATTGATATCTTAAAGCAATCAAATCACTGCACATCAGATTTTGTGGCAGAGGGTTCTACCCACTGATCACAAAACCCAGTAGAGTAACCTCAACTTGTGCTACATTAATTGACAATATTTTTATAAACACTTTGGAGAACAATATTAAAAGCGGACTTGTGATAAATTATATTAGTGACCACATACCTGTATTTGTAATATACTGTATGACTGTCAAATTAAGACAAAGAAGGAAGAAAACTCCCTTAGATACACAAGGGTAAGAACTTATAGCCAAGTTCAGCAACGATCTGGTTAAGGAACGATCTGGTTAATGAGGAGTGGAAAGGGGTTTATGTGGAAGAAGTAAATGCTGCATATGAGGCATTTTTAAACATTTATTTATCGCTGTATGAAGAACACTGTCCAATGGTAGTACGGAAGTAAACATTTAAAATAAAATAAAACCCTGGATGACAACAGGCTTACAAAATGCAAGTAAAAAAATATGAAGCTCACAAAAATAAATTAACTACTATAATGAGAAATGCAAAGAAAGAACACTATAATAATGTCCTAAAGGAAAATATTAATAATATCAAAGAAACTTGGAAGATTTTACGCAATGTTATTGGAAGTAAAGCTGTGTCTGCAGACTTGCCTAATTACTTCATTAATGACAACAATATGGTTATTAAAAACATGAATGAAGTGGTAAATGAATTTAATAAATCTTTTGTAAATGTAGGCCCAAACCTTGCTAAGAATATAAAAAGTCATAATGAAGGGAAATTAAATAAAGACTGGACAGGGGAAAGTAAAGTGTTGCAGTCTATGTTTCTAGGACACGTGAGTGAAAGACAAAATATAGAAATAGCTTTACATTTTAAAAATAAGACATCAACTGACAGTGATGCGGAATTGATATGATAATTGTGAAGAAGACCATTGATTGATGAAGTTATCCCTAAATCTGAAAAAAAACTAAATGTATGATATTTACTAATCGAAAGAAGGAGGACAATGTAGCATTATGTATAGACAGAGTTAATATTGAAAGAGTATCTGAGTTCAAATGTTTGCGTGTTATGTTGGATGAGAAATTGACATGGAAGCCTCACATAATGTACATAAAAAAGAAGGTAGCCAAGAGTGTTTTTGTTTTGAACAAGGCAAAGAATGTGCTTGATTACAATTATATGCAAATATTATATTGTTCACTCATCCTACCATATTTGAGTTACTGTGTGGGGTAACATGTATGGAACTAACATAAAGCCATTATTTATATTACAGAAGAGAGCAGTAAGAATAGTTCACAAAGTAGATTCAAGAGAACATACCAATGAATTATTTATTAAATCTAGAGTATTGAAACTTAAAGAGTTAGCTGAAATACAGACTTTATTAGTTTTGTTTAGAGCAAAATGCTGAGTATTACCAGCAAATATACAGAGGTTGTTTGTTCCCTGTCCAGATGACAGCAGAAGGAAATAAAATTTTAAGCACCAATTTGCACGAACCACAAACAAAGGTGCACCTCAGTTATAGGTATCAAACTATGGAACTCTTTGCATAATGATGTAAAGAGTTCTACTAATATATTTCACTTCAAAAAGTTGTACAAAGAGGGCGGCTAAGTGGCGCAGTGGGCAAGGCGCTCGCCACTAATGCAGGAGATGCTGGGTTCGAGCCCAGCTCTCGGCATTGCTACCAGCTTGGCTGGTCGTTCATACTAACACAAATTGGCAGTGTTAGGGGTGGGAAGCTGGTGGGTGGGGATCGGACGCTGTGGACAGCGACTCCTACAGGTCGGTTGGTGCGCCTGCGCAGCAGATTCAGGAAGCAACGGGGGCGGTGTGACCCTCCCACGCAGACCCTCGCCGCTGAGAGATCGCGCTGTGCAGGTGAAAAAGATGCGACGGCTGCCTCCTCGTGTACCGGAGGGGACACGTGATGCAAGGCTTCGTCCACATTGCAGCCGGCTTGTGGGAGGCATGGCCTAACAACGTTCGAGACAGGGGAGGGTAGAATTGGACAATACGAAATTGGGGATGGGAGAAAAACTGAAAATGGGGAGAAAAAGTAGATAAAAAAAAGAAAGTTGTACAAAGAAAAGATAAATAGACAGTATAGCACAGTTTAGTATAGTATTGCAGTTTAGCATAACAGGATAATATAGCATAGCATTACAGTATAGGCTAGTAGGAGTATAGTAGTAATATCATATATAGCAGCTTAACATAGAATAATAATATATAAAAATATTGTATAATACTGTATACCAATATAATATAGTGTAGTATAAATAGTATGATTTAGTTATAGTATAATACAAAAATATATATACAATTATATAGTATAATAGTATAGTATATAGAATAATACATTATATAATAGAACAGTGTACTATAAATATATAGGTACATGTGTGTGTGTGTGTGTGTGTGTGTATAAATTAATGAACCTCAGTAAATATGCAATTTAACTGATATATACACAAAAGATATTTATTTATCACTTGTAGGCTACCATAGCGCAGGCTCATGACAGTTCTAGTTTCTAGTTTCTTTAATAGTTGTCATACAGAAGTACAGAATACTTTTATACAAAATGCTTCTTACTGTTACGCTCCAGAGACTGTGCTAGACAAGATAAGTATCAAATAACATAGTATAGCATGTAAATTAGAAGTAGAAAATGAGGTCACAATGTTCAGTATAGACATATGTACAATGTTTGATGCAGAATAGACGTAACTGAGTTACCATATAATATACAATATACTATGCAGTGTACTAATATACAATACTATATAGTGACAGCAACGTTATGTTAGTGACTTGGTTGAAACGTGATTCCGGAGTGATATCAAGTAAAGTGGAAGGCAAATGCATCCTCACTATCTCCTCTGACTGCGAGCAGTGCTCTGCATAAGCGGCTGGCTGCACTGCCACTGTCTGTGTCTGTGTACGGGTCTGGTCCAATCACATTCAGCATCCCGTCAGCGTTCCCCCCCCCCCCCCACCCACAGTCTGCGAATCAGATGCAGAGTAGGGGAGTAGGGCGGGTCTTCACGGAATGCAAATCGTCTCTCTCTTTCAGTCCGAGTCAGTTGACAGCGCATCTACAGTAAACTCGCTCCCAGTTTTATCTCCGTGAGATAAATGTAGCTACTAGCCTAGTTTCTAGCCATTTTCAAAGATGGTCAGTAAAAGAAAAGTCGACTGCAATTCAAAGGTGAATGGACTGAAAAATATGCATTCATCCTGAGTCCCAGCACCAAACCAATGTGACTATATGCCAAGAAACGGTAGCTCTTGTGAAGGGTGGCAATTTGAAAATAATGTATGACTGAGTGATGGAGACCATGTTTGAAGGCAAACAAAAGCAAAGCCCCCTCAGATTGCACAGCAACCAGAATAACTGAAATACTGGCTGGTGATTTGATTAAACAGCTTTGTGATAGAATAAAAAAATATGCACAGTGCATTTCCATAGCTGTGGATGAGTCCACTGACACCACTGAGAAGCCTATGTTCTGAAGAACCATTCATGTTCTGAAGAACTGTTCATGTTCTGAAGAACTGTTTATGTTCTGAAATGTTATTGCTAAGGATTGAGAAGATTGGATCAGTTGCACTTTTTTTTTAATGCTTGAAACCCTTTTTTTGTGGAATATTTGATGCGGCCCAGCCTCACCCAGACTCTACCTCCAGAGGCCCCCAGGTAAATTGAGTTTGAGACCCCTGATCTAGGGGCACAGGACGTTATTTTACTGAGTGAACCCTTAAGTAGGATACCTTTGTGGTCTGAAAAGTGCAATGGGCAATAAGTCAACATCAAAGCTATCAAATAGACATGGGGAAGAAAAAACATAATCAATCCTGGAAAAAGTCTCGACGAGAAGAAGGAATAATCTCTCGCGGAAGGGTTGAGCGATCGCCACATATCGATTACCCCTGTGTGCTTAGATCAGGCTTGTAGGGCTGTGGTAGCTTGCTTCTGATCAGAGGTTTCAGCGTGATTGGACCTATCAATCAGTGGATCCCAAACTGCATTAAAATCAACTCCTACTATTAATGAGTAATCAGGTAATTTACAGCATAAAAGTTAGCGTCATACAAATTAGGGGCGTAAGCAGAGATCAGCGCAATTTTTCGGTTAGAACATTCTATTTTAGCAATAGTAATTCGACCATCTGCATCAGACCACACATCTCACAGTTTAATATTCAATTTTCGTTTTGCTATTATGGCTACCCCACGGGCCTTGGTGCTAAAAGAAGAAGAACTTATATTATGGTAAAATGTATTTGCCATTTTTGCGTTATCCGCCAATAAAAGGTGTGTTTCACTCAGTAAAGCAAGGTCCACTTCCTTCCTTTTTAGCCATGTTAGTACACTTGTGCGTTTATGCGGTATATTGAGACCCCCTGTATTCCAGATCAATATGTTCAAATTAGGCATAGTCTAAAAAGGCTGCGGTATGAGTGAATGTAATTCATTTGGAGTAGAACACCATAATAGATACATATCCACTTGTTAAGGTCCTATTGAGTTCCGAGCGTGAGCGTGAAAACAAAAATAAAACAGAGCGAGTCGATTGGCAAGAAAAACAAAAAACACAGCAATCCCCCATTCCCTCCCCCTTCCCCACTTCAAAATACTTGTCCAGTATCGATCAAACATCAGTTGGTCAACCTTGACCGAGCACAGCAACCACAACAACATTATGTATCTTAACCATACTAATAACTTGTAAGGTATATCGTAACAATTTAGAAAAAAGGAACCCACTTCACTCAACTGAGAGAAGAAATCTATGCAGAGTTCAATGTGAAGTTCAAAGTGCAGACGATAACAACAGGTGCATTAAAACACAGTTCGTCTGAGTTGATCTTGAGAAAAGGGCAACATGCATATCCGTCATTGAGATAACCCAGTGGATACAAACCTTGAGCGTTATCATTCTGCCGGAGCAAAAAAATTAAATAAAAAAAGTCATAGTAGACACATGGCAGCGGTAATATTAGCTAGGAGAGCTGGACAACCAGCATGCCTTGAGCTTAGCTTAATCAGGCTCAAGGCCTGTTATCCTGATTCATGTAGAGGGCCATCCCCCTCGACCGGCAGATATGTTAGCACATAGTTTGTTTGAGTGAAACCTGTGAAGCACAGTTTGTCCAAGTGCAAATTTGAAAAAAGACAATATGCATAACAGTCAATGCGAAGTCCAGTGCGAAGTTCAATGCTTAGACAATAAAAAGACCAATGCGTTAAAAAGCACAAGTCGTCTGAATTATACTTGAAAATAGTCAATGTGCATACCCATTTCTGGAAATATACAGCGTAGATAAACTAAAAATAATAAATAAAATAAAGTGTTACTGTTCTGTTGGACCGAAATAAGCAAAAAATAAAAGCGTGTGGACGTTCGCCCTTCTCCGGGGGGCCGTTCCTGAATATTCTATGTGCCTGCTCAATCTCCAGTTTAGAGACGGTCGGAAACCATTGTGGAATCATCTTTTCGAGATAATGAATCAGCGCCTCATTTTCAATGTTCTCGGGCAAGCCGTAAATTCTGACGTTGCACCTTCTATTCCGGTCCTCTAGGTCAGCGATCTTATTTATTAAAAAATGAATTTATCTTCAATCGCCGAGATCTCGGTGGAGTTGGTTTCAGCTACGACCGCAACCTCTGCCATCCCTTCTTCCACCCTATAAAGCCACGTGGTCGCGCTAGCTACATCCTCCTGGAGCGAGTCCAGTCCGTTGGTTAGCTGGAGCATGCTAGCATCGAGCTCAGCACGGAATAAAGACCTGATACATTCAACGTCCACCTCATTTAATGTCCCCATCTTGTTCTATACTTGTTTCGCCATCTCTACGATGTATCATGTGAAAGTATGTCGTAAAATTAACGTCGTAATCAATATAAAAGTGAAGTGGTCACAGAGCTCGGAAAAGCTACGCCGCCATCCGATCTGAGCGTAAACCGGAAGTCCCGCAATTTTACATTATTATACTTCTTAGGACCCTTGCTGAAACTTGCACAGCTCAATGGGGGGGGGGTCACAGCATGGGGTCACAGCGTGGGGTCATCCAAGTATTTCTTGTCCTCACAAAAATGGTGGGTTGTCAAGGGTTGATCACAAGTATAGAAAAACCAACGCATACACACACACACACACACTAAAACAATACACGCACTCACTCCCAGGTGGAACTGTGGGGAGCCAAGAGCCAAGAAAAGCGCCCCTTACCCCAAACACAC
>NC_140182.1:82111775-82164275 GCF_963971535.1 Notolepis coatsorum | reverse complement strand
GCCTCCATATCAACCCTCTATAGCTAGCACTACTGTGGCCTCCATATCAACCCTCTATAGCTAGCACTGCTGTGGCCTCCATATCAACCCTCTACAGCTACAGTAGCACTGCTGTGGCCTCCAGCCCTCCATACCAACCCTCTACAGCTAGCACTGCTGTGGCCTCCATACCAACCCTCTATAGCTAGCACTGCTGTGGCCTCCATATATCAACCCTCTATAGCTAGCACTGCTGTGGCCTCCATACCAACCCTCTACAGCTAGCACTGCTGTGGCCTCCATACCAACCCTCTATAGCTAGCACTGCTGTGGCCTCCATATCAACCCTCTACAGCTACAGTAGCACTGCTGTGGCCTCCAGCCCTCCATATCAACCCTCTACAGCTAGCACTGCTGTGGCCTCCATATCAACCCTCTATAGCTAGCACTGCTGTGGCCTCCATATCAACTAGGGTTGCCACCCGTCCCGTAAAATACGGAATCGTCCCGTAATTGGAAACTAAAAGACGTGTTCCGTATTGAACTGATACGGGACGCACTTTGTCCCGTATTTTAAGGTCGGGAATGTGAGAGCTCCGCTGTCCGCAAGTCAGTCAGTGTTGCCAGTGTTGTGAGAGAAATGACCCAATCGACCTACAAAAACAAGCCAAAAACAAGCAAAATTGTGTCCAAAAGTTGCGGAAAATAAACAGACTTGGCAATTCTGGTATGATGGGCGTGCGATCAGCAGCTCACGACCAATGAGAATTAGCGCTTTCACGTTACTAAGAAGTACAGACCTGAGTGGGAAGAGGCAAACCCCTGGCTTGATAGCATCAGTGGACATGTGCAAACTGCAAAGTATGTATGTGTTTTCTGTGGCACATTGTGGACTGACTGACATCAGACAGCATGCCTCAGGAGAACAACATTCCCGAAATATAAGAACGCAAAGGACACAAGCACAGGTTTCACAGTTCTTCATGACTGAAACATCTCCTGAGATTGATTCGGTATGGGATATTACATCTTATTTATCTGGTTGTGTTTTTAGCTAGATGTCAGTATTTCTATTTACCTGCCCTGGCAGCCAGGAGCCTACATATTGGCTGCTGATGTGGGCATAGTCTAGGCCAGTGGTTCTCAAACTTTTTACACCAAGTACCACCTGAGAACGTAGCTGGCTCTCCAAGTACCACCATATGACCGGCGTTAAAATACAGTCTATTCAGCTATGCACAGTTCATGCAGGAGGCAAATGTATTCCTGATACCATTATTTATTGTTAACTTTTGTCAGACACAGCCACAATGTACAAAGAGATAGCACTAGAACTACGCTTCCACACAACTCATCCAATGCAAGGGGCATTGAGAACATAATAACTAACATTCTCACATAGCAAGTGAGAAAATTAAGAACAACTGTATTTCAGCCAATGTACTTAATTCTCTCTATCTCTCTCTCTCTCTCTCTCTCTCTCTCTCACTCTCTCTCTCTCTCACACAGCAAGCAATTGTCCGTCATTCTCTCTCTCTCACACACACACACACACACACACACACACACACACACACACACACACACACACACACACACACACACACACACACACACACACACACACACACACACACACACACACACACACACACACACACACACACACACACACACACACACACACTTATTTTGTTACAAAAACTTAATTTCCTGCATTCTGGTGCAGGCATTTTTACCCTTTAAATGCCAGTGTTTGTGATGGGCATCACAAATTATTGTAAAAAAGAAGAAAACACACATTCAATAAATGTTTGAATGTTTACCCTTTAAATGTCAGTTTGTGTGATGGCATCACAAATTATTGTTAAAAAAAACACACAAAAAGTAAAATATTTTCAATATATCAAATGCAAAGTACATTTTTCTGGGGGAGATTATTACAGGCTAGGCATGTGTCAATGATTAGCAGCAACACATATTTTGATGGATTTTTTGTAATGTCAGATTTAACACCAACTCTTTTCAGAAAAGTGGGAGTATTTCATTTTTTATCTGACATTACAAGAAATCTAAAAATAAATGGTTATGATCAGGGCTGAAGTTTAATTAAAGATTTATGACTGTTTAGACTGCATTACTCTCTGTCACAGTGATCTCCTGGTTGTTCCCCACTTAGATTATCTAACTATCGCGCCGCCGCAACCAGAAACACTGGCCTGGCCTGCTTCTAAGTTCAGTGGCCTGACTGCACAAAAAAAAATAAAAAAATTAACCTTTTTTTTTTTAGCTTTTTTGGAAATGTTTTCAAGTACCACCAGCAGTACCACCAAGTACCACTAGTGGTACGCGTACCACAGTTTGAGAACCACTGGTCTAGGCTATTTCAGTTGACTAATATGGTTGATTGTTCATTAATGTTGAGTTTTTAAAGTCTAATAAATAAACATGTATTTATATTAATCAATATAATTAAATAGTGTGCCCATTTAAACTCTTATGTTGTTATGCTCATCTGGAAAACGGAATTCTTCATAATCGATGAACAGTTAATAAATACATAAATAATATAATTCATAAATACATAAATGCAAAAATACTTAAATAAATACTTAAACATGAATAAATAAATAGTGTTCAGACAACAATATAAAAGTCATACTGTTCAATTTCATTTCATTTCAATTTGATCATCCCACTCCTCCCCTCTAGGTTACTGCAGCTGAGGTGACAGGTATACCACACGGTTAAACACAACCTCAGCTACAACAGTGCTGACTGTTTGTTTTCTATGCATTTCAGGAGTTTGGGGGGCTGGCTCCCCAAAATAATTAAATAACATAACCCTAACCCTAACCCTAAAAGTGAAATAAAGTTAATTTTTTTTTTTTTTTACAAAATCCGCCCATTTTCGCCCCAAAAACGCCAAAAACCTCCCTTATTTCGATCTGTGAGAGGTGGCAACCCTAATATCAACCCTCAACAGCTACAACTGCTGTGGCCTCCATATCAACCCTCTAGCACTGCCGTGGCCTCCATATCAACCCTCTAGAGCTAGCACTGCTGTGGCCTCCAGCCCTCCATATCATCTCTCTACACTCAGCTAGCACTAGGGGTGGAACGGTACGCATTCAAACCGTACACCGTTCGGCACGACCTCCACGGTTCGGGGAGTGTGTGTATTGTTCGGTTCAGGGGATGCGCAAAAAAATGTATCTTCATTTGGCACAGAGACGGGAGGTGACTCGCTGGCTGCTGACAGCATCAGCAGGTGCTATTCAGGCAAGCGCAATATAAATCAATCTTCATTACGACTTTAAAAACATATCCATTGATTGATTGATTGATTGAAAACTTTATTAACAGATTGCAGAATGGGTACAGGACAGTACAGCTCAATACATACAATTGTTAAGGGGATGCAGACCAAGTTTCAAGTTTCAAGTTTCTTTAATATTTGTCATACAGAAGTACAGAATACTTTTATACAAAATGCTTCTTACTGTTACGCTCCAGAGACTGTGCAAGACAAGATAAGTATGAAATAAAATAACATAGTAAAATTAGAAGTAAAAAAATTAGGTCACAGTGTTCAGTTTAGACATATGTACAATGTTCGATGCAGAATAGACGTAGTTACCATACAATATACAATACTGTGCAGTGTACTAATATATATACCAGATATATATATATATACCAGAGAAAGACTTTCGTCTTGTTTACATCAGGGTCCCCCATTTTCAATTCATCATAACATGACACACGACATACAGATAGACAGTACTGCTACATCTATACATTTATGACATACCAGATTTGCAAATACAGTACTGTTTGTGATTAGTGGCGAATCCTTATGGAAGCCAACGGAAGCCAGGCCTCCCTATTAAAATATGAATTAATATCAAATATGAAATATGAAAAAAAAAAATATATATATATAATTTTTTTTTAATATAGTTTACATTCTTTTTCATCTGTGCATCTGTGTTATACTTTTTTTTTTTTTTTTTAAATGTCTCCCTCTTCTCCTTCTCACTCCCTCTAACACACTGTCAGACTCACTGTGCTCACTGCAGCTATAGAGGAGAGGAGGCAGGGGGTAGGTCTCTTTCTCCAGCCTCAACCATGTGATTCATGTATCTAGAGTCCAAAACCGATCCTAGCCAATCAGATTCGAGCTGACTGCCACACCCTAAAAGTTTAAAACGGGGCTGTGAGAAGAATCATGAGTGTGGATTCCCCTCTGCACACCTCCCCTCTGCACTCTGAACATTGTATTAACCCGTGACTGCTCCCACGGGCCGAATATTGCCCCGATCCTCGCGATATTAAATCCACGGGTACCTCTCGGCGTGCCGAAGCTTTTCCTAAATCACTTCCATCATCGAAAACGAGGGGAAAGGGTCGGCTCGCGACCCTGAAAATGTCGCGTGATTTTAAAAACGCTGTATTAAGTGAGCCTATTATGGGATCCACGCGAGCTTTCTTTCGTGGAAACATCTGGGCGTCCCGCAACTTTTACTCATTCACATGTAGCCCCGAAAATGCTTAGAAAAGGAAAGCCGCAAGCGTGGAATAAACTCGCCGAAACGGAAAAGTGTCCCACGGGCGCGCTGTGATTCCGATCCGCGTGAAAATATTCACGGCCATAGAGGAGACCGTGGGACACCTTTTTGCAACCGAATATGTGTCTTGAATTTGCGGCGCGCAAAATCGTGCAAGGAAAAATCGGACCAAAAATGAACCAATGCTCCAGCAGTATTAATGACCCTGATGTAAACAAGACAAACGTCTTCCTCTGGTCTGCATCCCCTTATACAATTGTGTGTATTGAGCCGTACTGTATTGTACCCATTCTGCAATCTGTTAAATAAATAAAAATAAAGTTTGACTGGCCGCCGAGCCATACTGTAGTGTACATGGTGACTGCTTGACTTAAATTTAAAAAATTAAAATAAAAAAAATATTAATAAAAATATTTAAAAAAAAATTTTTATAATTTTTTTTGGCTTCCCCTATTATTTTACCCACGCGACGCCACTGTTTGTGATACAAAAAGAGTCCAGAAAAGAGAGTATATACATTTGACGTAGAAACTGTACATTGGAGGAGGTTGGGTAGGTGGGGTGGGGTTGGGGGGGGGACTGTACATTGGAGGTGGTTGGGTGGGTGGGGTGGGGGGGGGGGTGGGTAGGAGGTGGGTGGGGGACACTGTACACTGTACAAGCAAAACTGTACATTGGAATATTGACAAAGCCATACTTGGTCATTTACTGTACATTGGAGGGGGTTGGGTTAGGACATTTGCAGGGGCCAGTTTCGAATTGCAGTCTCCCGTAGGTGTTCTTTGAGAGTGGTTTTGAAAGTGGGTAGTGATTCACATTCCTTTACAGCTTTGGGTAGGGCGTTCCACATTGATGTGGCATAATTGCAAAACGTGTTTAGTCCCTTGTTTGAGCCGAATCTGGGTTTAACATGATTTGTGGAGCTCCCTCTGGTGTTGTGATCGTGGTATTCACTGACCTTTGGGAAGTATTTTGACATGTACATGGGTACCTGTCCATCACCAACACCATCACCATGAGCATCGGATCCCCCCAGGGCTGTGTTCTGAGCCCCCTGCTGTACTCACTCTACACACACGATTGTGTGGCCAAGTTCAGCTCCAACTCCATAGTGAAGTTCGCAGACGACACAGTGGTGGTGGGGCTGATCTCGGACAACGACGAGAAGGCCTACCGGGAGGAGGTTGAGGTACTGGAACGCTGGTGCCAGGACAACAGCCTGCTCCTGAACATTGGTAAAACCAAGGAGCTGATCGTGGATTATAGGAGAGGACAGCAGGAGACACACACACCACTGATGATAAACGGGGCTACCGTGGACAGGGTGAGCAGCTTTAAGTACCTGGGGGTCCACATCTCAGAGGATCTGACATGGTCAACACACATAGACACAGTTGTAAAAAAGGCGAAGCAGCGCCTCTACCACCTGAGACAGTTAAGGAAGTTCAGAGTATCGGGGAAGATACTCCAGCCCTTCTACTCCGGAGCTGTAGAGAGCATCTTGACTGGAAACATCACTGCCTGGTATGGAAACAGCACGGCACAGGACAAGAAGGCCCTACAGAGAGTGGTGCGCTCAGCCGAGCGTACCACAGGGATTGCACTACCTCCCCTGCAGGTTCTATACAACAAGAGGTGCAAATCCAGAGCCTGCAGAATAATGAAAGACCCCCACCACCCCAACAACAGCCTGTTCCAGCTGCTGAGGTCAGGCAGACGCCTGCGAACCCCAGCTACTAGGACAGATAGGCTTAGGCTCAGCTTCTTCCCCCAGGCCATCAGAGCCTTGAACAATGAACACTGAGTGCCACAGAACACTGATCTATCCACACACAAGCACACATGAGCACACACACGACACGCACACTGTGCACGCTCACACACCAGCAGCCACTTTAACACTTTAACATGAGCAGACACACACTCATGCCGCACACGCCCACACTTATGGCCAAAAAGGAAAGGTCACTTTAATATTAGTATAACAACAGTAACAGTGTATTGCACTACCTAAGCTACCTAGCATGTCCTATATGCCCTGTAAATAACTATGTACAGATACCGAGATGTCCCACCATGTTACCTGTTACCTGTTACCTGTTTATTGCACAATGTTGTTTTTTATTGGATTCTATTACATGTTGTACCACTGTATTGCACATCGTTGCGGGCAAGAAGACCACCCGCATTTCATTGTATACTTGTATGCCGTGACAAATAAAACTCTTGACTTGACTTGTACCTTGGTCGTGTAGTGTATCTTGTAGACCAGGCCCATTGCAAGTTGCTGTACTCTGTCGTCTACTCTAAGCCATCCTAGGTTGTCAAAGTGGGCAGGGGTGAGATGGGTTCTAGGAGTGAGGTCAAGCAGTAGTCTGACCAGTTTGTTTTGAGATGTTTGTAATTTAGTTTTTAGTGCCTTTGAGGTGCTTTGGTAACATGAGGTGCAAGCATAGTCGTAGTACCCTTGAATGAGTGCTCCTGCCAGAGTCTTCAGGGTATTCTTGTTTACCAGAGAGGAGATCCGGTACAAGAATCGAGTTTGTTGGTTGACTTTTTTTATTACATTGGATGCCATTTTGTCACAGGAAAGATTAGCCTCTAGGATGGAACCCAGGTAGGTAATTTCATCTTTCCTTGTGACAATATTGTCACCCACTGTAACTGAGGCGCTTGTTACACTGACTGTTTTTGTGCTCGTTTTTATACGTTTTTGAATACGTTTGCTGTCCCTTTTACACAGAAATGCGTTTTTTTGGCGGATACGTTGTGGCCCTACTGAAAACGCTAAATTGTGTTTTCCGTTTTGGAGTAGCGCCAAAACTCGCCGACAACAGTCCTGTAATCTGCACGGAGCCGTTGTTGCGAAAACGCCCATGCGCAGTAGATACCATCTGCGTGCCCTTCCGGTGACAGCAGAGCTGTCCCAAATAGCTGCAGCTACCATGTGTTGTCAAGTTATTGTTATAAGGACCCCAGTCCAAGCTACAACAGTCTGCATTCCCTTAACAATTGTTTGTATTGAGCCGTATTGTATTGTACCCATTATGCAATATGTTAAATAAAGTTTACATCCATTCATTCTGCTAGCATTACCGATTGCATGAGCAGCTGGCTAACGTCAGCAATCAGACCCTGTTAGCTCAGAGCTCCTCTTGCAATCTTAACAAGCATTAAACAAAATGGCCCAGTCATCTATTCACCTTTGTTTAATACACACAGCGTTGTCTCTAATGTTATCTAGCTACTGATAGCTCCCGATATCATCAGTTTGGTGCTGGCTAACTAGCGTGAGCTAACGTTAGCTTCTAGCCACAATGCTATACTGTTATAATGGCATATTCCATTCACGTTAGCATGCAGCTAACAATGTAGCTAACAACGTCACCGATCTTTTTTGAGACTACACTATCCGCTCTTGGTGGTCACTTGTGTTGATGTTAGTTTTGTTTCATCAACAAATGAGAGGCAGAACACACAGTGAATGTATCCGTTTTGTTTATTGCACTTTTATTACACTTTGCTGAAAAAGAAGTGCTGCATTGGGTAAATAGGCAAAGATGGCGGCGCCCGCCTTGTTGACATTTTATTTGCAGGAAGTGTATTGGCACATTCAAGTTCTGATTGGTTGAAAATTGCCTTCATGTTCGCCACCTACTGCCACCTACTGCTTTGGCAGTGTACTACATCACTGTGCTCCGGTGACAAAAACAAAAGTGTGACTCGCCTCCCGCTACGTTGCGGCGAAACTCATCTGAAAATGAAACGAAAATTAAACTAAAGTCGGTCTTGCTGAGTTTGTTATTTGAACCGAAGAGAATGTACTCTGTTTTGCCCATGTGTAATGATAGTTTGTTATCAGCGAGCCATATGCAGATTTTGCCTAGTTCCGAGCTGAGGGTTTTTTCAACCTGTAACTTGTTCTTGTCAGAGACCAGCAGGGCTGAGTCGTCCGCAAACAGGAACAAGTTGCAGTCACAAGCTGACGACATGTCATTTGCATAAATTAGGAACAGTAGCAGTCCTAGTATGCTTCCTTGTGGAACACCACAGCTCACTGGGAGGGGGGGGGGGTAGGGTACCGTTTACCTCCACCATCTGTTCTCTCCCCTCCAGGTAGGATTGCATACAGCTCACTGATAGACTATCAAAACCAATTGCTTTTAGCTTGTCAATCAGAATGGTGTGTCCATTAACATTACATAGCCTACACACATCTTGCCATAACGTTAACGTTAGCACGGTTACAACACAACGCACGTTTAACTATGGTAGCCCGCCAGCTCTAATACAGCCAATGAAATGTTACCGTAGCTACTAGCTAGCAGAGGAGAAAATGGGAGTCTGAGAGGCGGGGTGTTGAAAGATAGGTGTTTATTCAACAACCAATATGGCTAACGTACAACTGTGTTTACAAACTCCAACCAGGACTATTGTCGCTTTTCCACTGCATGTTATCAACTCGATTCAACTCCGGTAATGTTATAGTCGAGAAGGTCTGAAGGTACCACACGCTAAATTGTCCGTGCGGACCCCCCAACCCATAGACAGTTCCAACTCACCGAATTTACGTTAATCCACCACAGTTTCACAATTACTGTGGTGCACTCAATATTTAAATAATGTTAGTCTAAATAAATGTAGACAGACAATGTACATATTTAAAAAATAGAATGAACAGAGCAGTGTTGTTTTGAAACAGTACAGTGTGTGTGTTTGATTTACGCTGCATTTTATATTGATGGCCTTCTAATTCGTTTGTTTATTTATTTATTTTAAGTAACAGTGACACTTTTCCTTTTGATAAGAAATCCAGACATATTCCTTTCATTGTTTTTCAAATACTGCACTTTAATTTCAAGCGGAAAACTAATCTCTCCATTAACACATTCTGCGCCAAGAACGAGTTAACTCGTTATTGCCAGCCAATCGAATAACGCCAACAATGAGTAAACTCGTTTTTATGATCGTTATTTCTTTTATTTGCTATATCCATTCATAATTCATGGCTGCAGGCTCTGCAGACCCTTCAGACCCTGTCTGAGCTGGCAGACGGTCAACACCGCCCTCTACTGCCTTGCGGCGCCATTGCACCCCATTTGAAACGGTCTAGTGTGTTTTCTGAGCCGATCTGAGCTGTGGGGGCGGGGTTTAAATACTCGGGCAAGGCAGGGGCTTACAACGATAGCATGGAACACTAACCCTGCCCGCCCGTTCATGTGTAACGCTCGGTAATGTCAAGGACAGGATCGCTGTGGATAACTGGAATGGCGATCAAATAATTGGATTCTTTTTTTTGCATTACATCAGAGACCAGGTAAGGACACTATATATCCAATATTGCGTTGATCTGATATTTATTTCTCCCGCCATCAAAGCTGTGTGTGTGGAATCTGTGTATGCCGTTTACCGTTGGGGGGGGGGGGGCAGCATTTCATATATACACAAGGAGACATAATACCAATAATCTAGCGTTGATTTCAGGATGATTAGATAATCAGCCGAAAAATTACAACGTGATAACTGGATTACACTAAAATGCCTTTTTCTCGTCCTTCATGGGATTTACTCAGAATCACCCAAACCATACTCATATTCAAAACGGTATAAAACAGAAAAAAATTTAAGGATGAAAAAACAATCTGTTTTTTGCATGTTGAGCAGAAGCAACTCACTGACAGTCGACAGCGTTATTAGATCCATAGCTATAATATAAATATAGTTTTACGACTCGCAAGTTTGTCATTCTAAAACTATATCCATTGAATAAAGACCTGGCGCTGAAGGGGGATCAGCGCCTCCTGCTGCTGGCGTCCAATGTGTTAAGAACTGACAAACAGGGAATTTAAACATTGTTGACATTGTTTTTTTGTGTTTATTTTAAAGAAAGGAAAGTCTAGTGCTGGTTGAGCATATGCATCATTTATGTTGATCGCCTTTGTCTATAATGTGGCCACAAAAATAGAAAGGTTTAATTATTTTGTTTGTTTGCACTAAGTTAATACTTTGACAAATGTAGCCTATATTTTTCAGTCAATTCGGTCTTTGTGTGCCAAACATTATTTAAGGCAAATTTTACGTTTTATTATTATTATTTTTTTAACGCTGTAAAAAATACTTTTTTTTTTTTTTTAATAAATGAGAAGCATGTTTACAGTTTATAAAAAAAACGTATATCGAACCGAACCGAAAACCGTAACCCCAAAACAGTGATACGAACCGAACCGTAGATTTTGTGAACCGTTCCACCCCTAGCTAGCACTGCTGTGGCCTCCATATCAACCCTCTACAGGTAGCATTGCTGTGGCCTCCAGCCCTCCATATCAACCCTCTACACTCAGCTAGCACTGCTGTGGCCTACAGCTAGCACTGCTGTGGCCTCCATATCATCTCTCTACAGTTAGCACTGCTGTGGCCTCCATATCATCTCTCTACAGTTAGCACTGCTGTGGCCTCCATATCATCTCTCTACAGTTAGCACTGCTGTGGCCTCCATATCATCTCTCTACAGTTAGCACTGCTGTGGCCTCCATATCATCTCTCTACAGTTAGCACTGCTGTGGCCTCCATATCATCTCTCTACAGTTAGCACTGCTGTGGCCTCCATATCTTCTCTCTACAGCTAGCACTGCTGTGGCCTCCATATCATCTCTCTACAGTTAGCACTGCTGTGGCCTCCATATCATCTCTCTACAGCTAGCACTGCTGTGGCCTCCATATCATCCAAGATTCAAGAGATTTATTTGTCACATACATACACGAGACATATTAGTGAAATGAAGGTGGCCATGCCCGCCTTGAATTTGCTAAAAATACAAATAATAATAGAATAAAATAGGTGGATAATAAAATAGACATGTATTGTATGTAAAGGTATTAAGATAAAATACAATACAATGCTAAGTGTGAGGGCTGGAGGAATTCTGCATGCAGCCCAACGAGGGGGCGTGCCGTTTTTCTGCTTCACGCACCTGAGAGGAGTTTGCAATCAGCTCGGGAGAGTACTAGTATTGCAGACTCCCCTCCACTCCTTGTCGGGTCGTTCTTGTTACTACCATCTACTGCCGCGTCTCCGGCGTGAGACGTCGTGCCACCCCTGTACATCACCACCTGTCGCCGTTTCCTGGAGTGGGTCTTCGCTCTCTATTACTCCACGGTAGGATCCCAGTGTTCCCACTCCAGATGTCCTGCCGGCTACTTCCCAACTCCCTCTACATGGACCCGTTCCTGGGGTGAGGCTCGCCATCGCTCTCTATTACTCCACGGGAGGATGCCCGTGTTCTCACCCCATTCCCCTTGCACCCCCTGGTTGCTGCGCTGCCCGTCGGCAGCATTCTGGTCGGGAGGATGCCTGTGTTCAATGAGGAGTCCTGTGTATTTTTGCCCGTGTTTCTGGAAGATTTCCTGTGTACCTCTTTGCCTGTGTGCTAGAGGATTCCTGCCTGTGCGCCCCTTAGAGGCTGAGTGCCGCTTTTTTGTATATAATAAATCATGCCCTTGTTTTGGCTAACTCTGATTACCTGTCTGTGTCGTGCAATTGGGGTCGCTATACAAACCATAACACTAAGCTTCCGAATTAAAAGGTAATGAGTCCTATATACACTACTATACAATATACTATACAATATACAGTTATACTATGTATACTATCCTATACTAGCTATACTAACTATATTATACAAAAACAGTTATGTTTTTTCTTTTCTTTAAAGTGACCTTTTCTTTTGTGTTTAAACTTTAAAGTACAGGTACAGGACTGAGGTGTGTATACATGCACAATATAGGTCTACTATATATCTGGAGCGTGGTCTACTGATGAGGCCTCTGCGTCATGCATGGTGGACTTGCATCTGTTGTGGTGTTGACATGGATGGGTGGGGGTGGGGGGGTAATGTTCAGCAAACACCAAATTTACAAACATCTCCATTTAATGTTTTCTGCAACAGTGGCTCAGGAGGCAGAGCTGGCCATCTGGTAATCTGAAGGTTCCCGGTTCGATTCTGGCTCCTCCCGGCAGCATGTCGAAGTGTCCTTGAACGAGAAACGTAACCCCTAATTGCTCCCGATGAGAAGGTTGCCACCTTGCATGGTCGCCTCCGCCATCTGTGTGTGGTGAATGTGTGCGTGAATGAGTGAACATGAGGCATAATTTGTAAAGCGCTTTGGATAAAATATCCTTTACATAAAAACAATACCAAACCGTGGACAGACAATGGGTCTCATTTCCGAATTTTCAAAGATATATTCTGGAAGACTTATCTTGGAACCACTGAGACATAATCAATGACAAGTTCACTCGGAGTCCTGAACGTGCTGGTAATATGTCTTAAGTGGCTGAAAAGGTCGCACAAATTATATGATCTGATATCTGCTTGGAGAATGGCATTCTGTCTTAAACTCGAAAGCGCGTTCCCGTTCAGGTCATTTGCATACAAAACACAGCCTCCAGAGCTCCTTATAAGGCAACTAGTGACGCAGCTGTGTGCAAATGGAATGGCGGAAGTGCTTTGCGAGTCTTGCGAGCCGCGTGATTACAAAACCTAGCGTCAGTCAGTGCCAATCAGAGAGCGTCTCCGAGAAATGCGGCTAGGTTTCGTAATCACGCTTGCGTGCCATCAAAACTAGATTAGATTAATGTATTGGCATCATATACAGCTTGCGGTACACCTGCCGCAGCGCGCGCGCGCACACACACACGCGCGCGCGCAGTACTGTATATGAATGAATGAATGAAATATAATATATATAGCCTACGGCGGGCGTAATGAATGAACACAGTATGGCTTATTATTCCATAATTAAGCCTATAGGCTACTGTTCATTCGTAGGCGCACACAAGACTTGTTATGGAATATTAATGCAGTCTATTTCCACCGATTACCTTTAGTTCTTATTTATTTATCCACTGTCATTTCAGTGTTGGTGTATATGCTATATAGTGTATTTCAATATACGTTTAATTGATTAATGATATATTCGAAGGAATGCAGGTTTATAGCTATATCAACCCCCTCCAATGTACAGTAAATGAAGTATGGTTTTGTCAATATTCCAATGTACAGTTTTGCTTGTACAGTGTAAGTCTACAGTACCACCCCTCCTACCCAACCTCCTCCAACAGTTTCTACGTCAAATGTACTCTCTTTTCTGGACTCTTTTTGTATCACAAACAGTACTGTATTTGCAAATCTGGTATGTCATAAATGTATAGATGTAGCAGTACTGTCTATCTGTGTCGTGTGTGTCATATATGTTATGATGAATTGAAAATGGGGGACCCTGATGTAAACAAGACGAAATTATTTCTCTGGTCTGCATCCCCTTATGTAATTGAGCTGTACTGTACTGTACCCATTCTGCAATCTGTTAATAAAGTTTTCAATCAATCAATCAATCAATCAAACAAAGGTCTGTCCCATTGTATACCATTGGATACATTGCATGTTGACCTGCATTCTTTCAAATGTATATAATTAATCATTAAAACAGATGTGTAACAAATAAGAAATACAAATTCCACAGAAGGCATTAAATAATTATTATTTTCAATCATTTCACAATAATTGCATAATTGTGTTTGAATATCTGAGTAATTAAAGTAATTATACATTTGTCCAAAATAGCTGGTTCAGATATGGTTAAGCAGCTGCCCTGTGATCAGATGAATCCATATTATTTATTTTTCCGACATCAAATGCGTAATTTCTTATCGTACAAATATTGTCATATTTATTTTAATTATGATTAAGTAATTAATTCCAAGGAGGCCTGTAGCATTGACGTGAAGGAATCACTATGAGAACACAGTCTGTCAAGTTATAATGACATTTTAAATTAGTCAATCAATCATGAGATTTGATCGTGGCTGAGAGCAGATTTAAGAGTGCTCAAGTCAAGTCAAGAGTTTTAATTGTCACGGCATACAAGTATACAATGAAATGCGGGTGGTCTTGCCCGCAACGATGTGCAATACAGTGGTACAACATATAATAGAATCCAATAAAAAAACAACATTGTGCAATAAACAGGTAACAGGTAACATGGTGTGACATCTCGGTATCTGTACATAGTTATTTACAGAGCATATAGGACATGCTAGGTAGCTTTGGTAGTGCAATACACTGTTCCTGTTATTCTAATTTAAAGTGGCCTTTCCTTTTGGCCATAAGTGTGCGGCATGAGTGTGTGCCCGCTCAGCACTCTTAAATCTGCTCTCAGCCACGATCAAATCTGATCTCAGGAAAATTTGGGGACTCCCACTCCCAGCCCTAATATGTCTTAAATGGGCCGAAATCTGGCTAAGACGAAATTTTTTGTCGTAACTTCGTTCGGGAATGAGACCCAATGAGACAGACAGACAGACAGACAGACAGACAGACAGACAGACAGACAGACAGACAGACAGACAGACAGACAGACAGACAGACAGACAGACAGACAGACAGACAGACAGACAGATTGATAGACAGACTGATGTGTGTATGACAGAAAGCGAGATACTTGTGTGTGTATGAGAGAAAGAGAGAGTGAGAGAGAAAGACTTGTGTGTGTAAGAGAGAGTGAGAGACAGACAGAGATAAATACTTGTGTCTGTGTGTGTGTGTGTGTGTGTGTGTGTGTGTGTGTGTGTGTGTGTGTGTGTGTGTGTGAGAGAGAGAGCGAGATAGATAGAGAGAGAGAAGAAAGGAAAATAGAATAGGGAGATAGAGAGAGAGAGAGAGAGAGAGAGAGAGAGAGAGAGAGAGACAGAATTTCCGCCCGCCAATCGCTTTGTAGCGAACACCAGCACGCTATTTTGAGTCTAATTTCAAAAAGCTAAATGGATATACGGTATTTTTCCAAGGCAACATATAAACAAAGAATGGATTGCACAGTGCTAGTTGCACCCTACTTACAATTCATTATGAATTGAAAATGGGGGACCCTGGAGTAAACAAGACGAAAGTCTTTCTCTGGTCTGCATCCCCTTAACAATTGTGTGTATTGAGCCGTACTCTATTCTACCCATTCTACAATCTGTTAATAAAAGTGTCAATCAATCAAATTTAGGGGATAAGGGGATCCAGACCAGATAAAGACTTTCGTCTTGTTTACACCAGGGTCCCCCATTTTCAATTCATAATGAATTGTAAATAGGGTGCAACTAGCACCGTGCAATCCATTCTTTGTGGATCTAGCCCAAAGTAATTTAGAAGCTGCACCGGGCTGCCCCTGGGCATAACTACGGATCACCTGAGGCTATTGTATGTTGCTTTATCTTGGCATACAAGGGCTTGCTCGAAGAGGACATGATGAGAGTCAGAGTTCAGCAAATCGTGGACACTTTTTAGAGCTACTGTATGTACTGTACATTGTTTTCAAAGCATGATGAGATCCAAATGACGAAAAACTTTCCCTTCATTGCTGTCAGCACCGCAACTTGTGATTCAAGTCGTGAATTGTCTTTCTCAGCAATGAGGCACATCACATCCGAAACTGGCTAAGAACAACAATGCGCCAGGAGAGACAGTCAACTCTGAGTCTGCTTCACATTGAAAGTGATCTCACAGACAAAGTTAAAGCAGAAAAGATCATTGATGCCAGATAGATAGATAGATAGATAGATAGATAGATAGATAGATAGATAGATAGATAGATAGATAGATAGATAGATAGATAGATAGATAGATAGATAGATAGATAGATAGATAGATAGATAGATAGATAGATAGATAGATAGATAGATAGATAGATAGATAGATAGATAGATAGATAGATAGATAGAATGAAAGAGAAAGAGAGAGAGCAAGAGTGATAGAGTGTGTCTGTGAGAGAGAGAGAGAGAGAGAGAGAGAGAGAGAGAGAGAGAGAGAGAGAGAGAGAGAGAGAGAGAGAGAGAGAGAATAAAGGAAAAGAGAATAGAGAGAGAGAGAGAGCTTGGCTGTAAGTGTGGCCCAGCAGTGTGTTTGCCCTGAGTGAAGCCCTCTGCTACTGCAGTAACCTGTCAGCCCTCTGAGCAGCAGAGCAGAGCAGAGCAGAGCAGAGCAGGGAGCCGCAGCTGACTGATATACAGTGTGTGTAAAAGTAAAGGGCGTTAAGTGGAACACAAGCCAACGGCAGTAAAAGACACAATATAGCTGGCGAGAACTCCTTATTACAGTGTATACGTCCTGGGGTTCCAGCTTGTGTGGAACTTTCTACAGTATATATGTGTGTGTTTGGGCACTTGAATGTATATGTGCCACACATGTGTGTGTGTGTGTGTTTCTTTATGTGTTTGTGGACGTGCATGTGTATACCATATGTGTGCATGTTTTACGTGTTTGTGCGTGTTCGTGTGCATATGTGTACCACATGTGTGTGTGTGTGTGTGTGTGTGTATGTGGAATGGATGCTGGTGTGTGTTTGTGCACGTGAATGTGTGTGTACCACATATGTGCACGTGTGTGTGTGTGTGTTTGCGCACACATGTGTTTGTACAGTATGCGTGTGTGTGTGTGTGTGTGTGTGCATGCATGAGTGTGTACCACATGCATGCTTGTGTGTGTGTGTGTGTTGTGTGCGTGCGTGTGTGTGTGTGTGTGTGTGCGTGCGTGTGTGTGTGTGTGTGTGTGTGTGTGTGTGTGTGTGTGTGTGTGTGTGTGTGTGTGTGTGTGTGTGTGTGTGTGTGTGTGTGTGTGTGTG
This sequence comes from Notolepis coatsorum, assembly GCF_963971535.1. Lineage (NCBI taxonomy): Eukaryota > Metazoa > Chordata > Actinopteri > Aulopiformes > Paralepididae > Notolepis > Notolepis coatsorum. The sequence goes on along the minus strand of NC_140182.1, from coordinate 82,147,062 downwards.
TGTGTGTGTGTGTGTGTGTGTGTGTGTGTGATTATATGTGCGTTTGTGCATGTTGCTTTACAGAGTGGCCCCGAGGTCTGATTTATGGTCAGGTTTCATTCCATTATTCCTCTAATACCAGGCGGGTTTCAGCCAGGAAATATTACATATTAAATCACTGAGCGAACCATAAACTATACATCAATGACACCAACACTATACATCACTGGCTACTCAAAGGACAGCAGGCATTAGACATGAACATGCCTTTAGGGGCTGACATGCCTTTAGAAGATATCTGATTAACAGACAGTCAGAACGTCAGAAAATGAGAGATAGAGATAGAGAGGGAGAGAGAGAGTGACATGGAGAAAAATAACAAAAGAGAGTGAGATAGAGAGAGGGGTGAGGGCGAGTAGATAGATAGATAGATAGATAGATAGATAGATAGATAGATAGATAGATAGATAGATAGATAGATAGATAGATAGATAGATAGATAGATAGATAGATAGATAGATAGATAGATAGATAGATAGATAGATAGATAGATAGATAGATAGATAGATAGATAGATAGATAGATAGATAGATAGATGGATGGGTGGGTGGGTGGGTGGGTGGATGGATGGATGGATGGGTGGATGGATGGATGGATGGATGGATATATAGATAGATAGATAGATAGATAGATAGATAGATAGATAGATAGATAGATAGATAGATAGATAGATAGATAGATAGATAGATAGATAGATAGATAGATAGATAGATAGATAGATAGATAGATAGATAGATACAGTAGATAGATAGATAGATACAGTAGATAGATAGAATGAAAGAGAAAGAGAGAGAGCAAGAGTGATAGAGTGTGTCTGTGAGAGAGAGAGAGAGAGAGAGAGAGAGAGAGAGAGAGAGAGAGAGATAGATGTGGTCTAGCATTATGTGTCTAATGGAATCATTAAGCCATGTCGTAATGAAGACTAATGTAGAGAGAGATATGGGAGAAATAGGGGTCTTGAATACCACAGATATGTGGTGGAAAAATGGAGTGATATGGAATTTATTTTATATGCTTTCATTCATATTTACAAATTGAGCGTGAATGTGGAAACAGATCGAGTTTGAGCTTTACTTGTGGAAAAACTAAAAAGGAAGTGTTTTAGGGATACAGGACTTGTCGGTTTTTGGCAAACGACGTGATCTAGCTTATCAAATATGATTCTGTCCACAGCGCTCGCTAATAGGGGATAACGGGGGACGTTGTCACACGGGTAGGTTGTCATATTCATTATATTTCACCATCAGAGGATCCTGTCTCCCATACTTTGGTATTTAAATGTCCAGAATTGGGGTCAGAGTTCACCTACATTGTCATATTTGGAGTGAAACAGCTGAATTTGAGGTGAGAGGACTTTTTGCCATTTGTAAATATTCCGCTCCTCAGTATTTTTCTTCTAGGCTTTTACACAATTGGTTTATAATGAAACAATTATTACCCTTAAAAAGTGTGAACGGATAGCTATAGTTTAGATTGTTGTTAGCTAGCTAACTAGTTGTTAGGTGGCTGTTAGCCTTGATGCTATCAAGACATTCCAGTTGGGGTTGGTCGTCACATTTTATTTGGGGTTGGTTGTCACATGTTATAGATAGATAGATAGAATAGTTTATTGATTTAGAATGGAATAACATATATACATTTGAACACAAGATGAACAGGTATACATATCACCATTTACCAATAGGATTAAAAATAAACACAATAAAGCCATAGGCTTGTTTCCATTGTGGTCCTTCAATGTTGTGTAGGCTATTATTGTTAGGCCAATTTATTGTGTTCTTATTTTGTTATATAGGATGGCCTAAAGATGTGTTTCCTGTTTATGTTCATGTTAAGATGCATTAAGTTATGTATTTGACAACTAGTCAATGCAATTAAACTTTCAAATTTTGTTCTGTCTTCTTTTGAAGATTTTGACATTAAAACACATGGTGACAACCAACCCCATAGTGTGTGACAACCATCCCCATGATGGGGTTGGTTGTCACAATGTGTCAGAGTGTCTTTGATAGGTGATTAACTCTTTGTTACAATACGTTGGAAAATGAGAGGGATACACATTTCAAGCCAACATCTTAAGCTTCAATTTAATGTAGGAATGACTATTGAAAGATGTTTTGATTATGAGCAATTCACACTAGAGTAAAAAGTGTGACAACGTCCCCCTGTGAGAACTGGGGTCTGGAGCACAGCCCAATTGCTGAACACACAAGAGGAGATAGGAGCGGTTTCAAGGGTGTTTAATTGTCAAATGAGCAACACAGGAATTGGGGGGAATAGAACAGGGTTATGTTCTGTCTTGTGGCTGCCGTGGCGGCAGCGAGCGAGCAAGCGGTCCTTGTGCTTGTCTTGGAAGCTGCTGGGCTGCAGCGGGAGAACAAGTGTTCCTCTTCGGGGACAGGAGACGTCCAGGCAGGGACGGCGGTCCTTTGGGGCACAGGAGAGAACAGGGCCCGTTCCCCGTACCTGGATAACTGAGTTAGCCGGATAACTTTCGGTCAAGTCTGACTTAAGCCGGACCTTCCTGTTCCCCGAAGCTGGATTGTCTAAATCACCATGACAACAGATCAAAAAGTTTGAGCCTGGTCGAGAGCAGGGTTTAAGTTCAAGTTAGCCGGATGAACCATCGCCACGCCCCCGCAAAGAAATGACAGCCCGTTTCCTGAAATTATTCCCACAGTCTACGATCTGCATTATACCATTCTGAATTACGTTTTTGTGCTCCATTCTTCCAGAGGGGGCTTTTGAAATGTAAAATAGACCCAAAATGCTGATACTAAATTCACTTTGTCCTAAATAATGCACGTTATATACCGTGGCGCTCGCTCGATGCGATGTACACATTATGTGGTTATTTTAACAACGCGCAGCATTGCAAATGTGAATCCCGCGGGGACATCCTTAATGATTGAAACCTATCGCTCGTTTGGCTCTGATTCCTTTCATATTCTCCGCTGTGGATGAGGAGCGAGGAAGGACAGGAGCGCCTGGATTTTGTTTCATTCAAGCATAAAATTGAAGTGTCTATGCGTGGATTGTGGATTTTGTGTGATATTGTAACTGGGATTAAGATGTCTGATGAGATGCGCTGTTTGACGGATTTGAGAAATTGAATGAGCCGTTGACGTCACATTAATGAATGAGAATAAAGAGATGAAACTTCATTCAAAATAAAGAATATTCTAAACACGGGTCTCTCGTTCATTAATGTATAAACAATGAATTTATCCCATCTGGCACAGTGGCGCAGCGGTAGTGCTCAATCCTGGCAACCCGGCGACCGGTGTTCGAAACTCCGTGTTTCCAATATAATTTTTTGGAATATAATATTAATGATTATACGCAGAAGTAGCCTAGTTTTAAGTTAAAATATTATAAATCTACATGCATTGAGGATGTCATTCTTTATATAGCTCTCAACGTGCACCAAATTTAATTATTCCTACATTGCAAAGAGAAGGAAAAGACTAGGTTTCGAACCCCGGTCGTCTGCGTGAAAGTCAAAAGAAGAACCCGTTACACCACAGTGGAGATAAGTAAAAGATCGACCATACATCAATCAATGGGTAAGAGAGCCGTATCGTTATTCTGTATAACAGTTTAACTAATTATTTTCGCTAGCAAGATCTCATTTGATTATTCAATCCAGCAGGCAAGTTTAAAGGAATATAATCTGATTGATTGAGGTAATGAGGGACTTAAAATTAGCCTATAGATAACGCATTTAACTTGTCGGCGAGGCGATTGAGCCGTACTGCAATATGTTAATAAAGTTTTAAATCAATGAATCAATCAATGCCGCTAGAGAATCAGGATCTCTGCTATCGATACGTGCTGGCTTTTCAACTGGAGCGGCCGTGCGCACTTATCCTGGGTCTCAAGTCTGGTTTGAGTTAACGAGACTGAATCCACCTTCGAGGAACAGGAAAATCCCGGCTTCAAACATCGGGTTAACTGAATCTGGATAATGTGACTCTTGATCGACTTAGTTGAACCAGGTACGGGGAATAGGGCCCACGTTAGAGTAGGCAAATACAAGGTTGGAAACCAGCAGAGCTTCAGGCAGAGACGTCGTACCTGGGCAGTGGTAATTAATACCACGACAGCTTCTGGTCAGCGTCGAGGGGTAGAAGTAGTCCCCCCATCAGGGAAGGATTGAGTGCAGCTGTGGAGAGTGGGGTGCCTGACCGCGTGCAAATTAGGGGGATGGAGTACAGCTGGGCGTATGAGGGTAAAGGAAGGGGTGGCTGGAGAAGGAGAGGATGAGGAGGAGTGTGCAGTGGATGGAGAGGGGGATGAAGAGGAGCGTGTGGAGGACGTGAGGGGAAAAGGAGGGGGAGTGAAGTAGGCCCGTGCTGTGATTATGACACCCCCGTTCTCCCCTACGACTGCGGTGCCACTTTAAGGCCATGGTTACACAGGGGGAAAACAGCAACATTGTATTTTCGAATGATTTTGTTTGCATGTCCAAGTTAAAAAGCAACATCGTTCACAGAGCCGTTCACGCTGTTTTGACACTGTTTAACCTATTAAATAGGCTAATTGTTTTTTCAGCCTGTTATTCGTTTTAACTTCTTTAATTCACATTTCTTTAGTTTGCAATAATGCAAGCCAATGTTCCGAGACATATTGCCTTTTATTTAATTTGTAATTGTTAGTCTATTTCAATCCACCATTTAGGGCTAAATGGTGTATTCAAATAGCAGCCTAACCAATAATATGTCTCGGAACATTGGCTTGCAGTTGCATTATTGCAAACTAAAGAAATGTGATTCAAGAAGTTTAAAACGAAATTTTTCCTATTCAATTGTTTTAGAAGCCTATAGCTAGGGATGCACCGAATGGGAAATTCTAGGCCGAAACCGATACCGAAAATAGGAAACAGTTGGCCGAAAACCGAATGCCGAAAGGCCGAAAATGATTCATAGAATAGAATTTTTTTTTACCAATGTTGTTCAGCTACCTGATTATGGAAAGATATATGATAATGGCTAAACTTCACTTAAATAATAAATAATCACTATTATGGGTCCATAAAACATTTATTCAGCACTTCTGAATGCATACAGTACATTAATTCAAAGTCAAGTGCATTTTCTTTTCTCTGTAGGATAACTACAAAGTGCATTCAGAACAAAGCCAATGTGCTTTAAAACTGCATAAAGATCTGCACACATGAGAGGGAGAATAGCTTATAGCAGACTTAATTATGTTACTGTAGTGGCTACAGTAAGCATTTTATATAAAAGTACCCCCTCCAATGTACAGTAAATTACCTAGTATGGTTGTCAATATTCCAATATACAGCTTTGCTTGTACAGTTGTACAGTGTTTCCCCCCCCCCAACCCAACCCCTCCTACCCAACCCCCCCCCCCCCCCCCCCACCTCCTCCAATGTACAGTTTCTACGTCAAATGTATATACTCCCTTTTCTGGACTCTTTTTGTATCACAAACAGTACTGTATTTGCAAATCTGGTATGTCATAAATGTATAGATGTAGCAGTACTGTCTATCTGTATGTCATGTATGTCATTATGTCCTGATGAATTGAAAATGGGGGACCCTGATGTAAACAAGACGAAAGTCTTTCTCTGGTCTCCATCCCCTTAACAATTGTGTGTATTGAGCTGTACTGTATTGTACCCATTCTGCAATCTGTTAATAAAGTTTTCAATCAATCAGAGAGAGAGAGAAAGAAAGAGAGAGAGATAGAGAGAGAGAGAGAGAGGTAGATAGATAGATAGATAGATAGATAGATAGATAGATAGATAGATAGATAGAGAGAGAGAGAGAGAGAGAGAGAGAGAGAGAGAGAGAGAGAGAGAGAGAGAGAGAGAGAGAGAGAGAGAGAGAGAGAGAGAGAGAGAGAGAAGACATGTGTGGCTGCCGCCATGGCGGACATCTGTGCTCTACTGAGCGCACCTTTCTAGTCCCCAGATGAATGTGCTCTCTCACCGTCAGGCAGTGATGCCACAGATTACTTGTAAAAGTAATCGGATTACTGATTACTGATTACTCCTTTAAAAAGTAATCTTAGTTACTTTACTGATTACTTGATTATCAGAGTAACTTAGTTACTTTGAAAGTAACTAGGTTACGAAGTCGTCCCCCCTGCTGCTGCCACAACATAAGAATGACAAAAATTTTTTTGTAAAATGTACTCAGTTTGAGTAAAATGTACTAATAGGGCAGGTAGGCCTATCTTGCTATCTATAGATCTATAGATTTCACAAAAGATAAATGGTCAATAACACCATGTAGGCTGATATGTAGCCTACCTTTGAGGCCTGCCCCATTCAGATATGGTTCTACGTTATTATTATTTATTATTGTGTGAATGAATGAATGAAAACTTTATTTAACAGATTGCAGAATGGGTACAATACAGTACGGCTCAATACATACAATTGTTAAGGGGATGCAGACCTGAGAAAGACGTTTGTCTTGTTTCCATCAAGGTCCCCCATTTTCAATTCATATAGACATTTATGACATACACAACATACATGACATTTATGGCATAGGGACATATAGGTATTTAGTACTGATACATTTGTGACATAAGCGGTATTCAAATATACAGTACTGTTACCCCTAGATCCTGACAGAGTATATACATATGATGGGGAGGGGACTGTACATTAGGAGGGGGTGGGTGGGTGGGAGGGAAATATACATACGGCGGGGAGGGAATATATATACTGCAGTGTTGTCAGTGTGCTACTGACAACCTACATACTGCAGTATGGTGTTCCATGTTCATGAATAGTGCAATGCAAAAGATGTTTAACTCAAAGGTGGAACATACTGTTTGGCTGGTGCAGCTCCGACTCCGAGTCCTGTAGAAGTCGATGGTCGTGCTGTGCTGTATATTCCATATGCGGTAGACAGTATTTTGTTTCCTCCGCAAAGTGAATGTTTTTTTCACCCGGCTTAGCTTACATAAACGTTAAGTAGACTAGTGAACTTCCAGTCCAAGAAAGCGTTACGAGCGCGAGCGTCTCCCTGCTAGCTCGCAGGTCAGCCTGATAATAACAATAACAGCCGCGCCCACCAGCATGGATCAACACGCGAGGTTGCGTGCTGTGACGTCACTCCCCAATACAAGGAAAAGCTTTCCAAACGTATATTTGACTGTCGAAAACGAAAGAAAATACTGCATTCCGCCTGCATTATGATGAGATAGTAACGAAATAGTAACGCACAGCCACTTGGACAAGTAACTGCAATCAGATTACTGGGCTTGTAAAGATTAACGCGTTAGATTACTATTTTCGGGGGAAAGTAATCAGATTACAATAACGCGTTACTTAGTAACGCGTTAGTGGCATCACTGCCGTCAGGTGATATAGGAGCTGCCTGATGAGGGAATCCCTCACAGGCGTGCTGATTGATGTTCGTCTGGCAGCGTGGGAATGCTCCAGCAGGAAGCTGCCCATATATGGGCGCGGTAGGATGAGGGCAGAGGAAGGCCCGAGCCCTGACCATGACACAGATTAATGATTAGACTTAAGTCAAAAGCACACGGCAGGCCACGGATAATAAACTATCGATTTATATGGAATTCCTTAAACGTATCCGTTGTCTTACTTATTATTAAACGTATTATTTATTTCTCCCAAATGAAGGTTCCGAAAGTCCGTCTCCATCACAAGCGTAATGTAGGATAGACCGATAGACCTGTAGCTCTCTCCCCAACCACGACACACGCACGGACACAGGTTGGTTCTTTATAAACGGGCGTTTATTATCTTCGGCTCATCATCACAACTCCTCGTCCCTCTCACGCCGTGAGAACTATATTTATTGAATAAACACAGTACAAATGCAACGGTTACTTAGTTACAATACAATGGCGCTTAGCTTGCGCATCAAACAAAATGTATTTGCTCAACAGAAATAAAATACCTCGTTGGCCGCTTGTCAAGAAAAGAGGCTCTTGAGTCCTTGTTCTATGGAATACGTTTGGCGGTCTGCTTCAACTCCAGACGTCCATAAAATGTCATTTAAGATCTTGTCGAGCAGCGTATACATCATCCATCAGAGCGCGCCCGCTCTTTCTTTCCACGGTTAAATGTGACGGAGATATATAAGAGATATATCGTTACACTTTATTTATTATATGTCCTTTTATCGCGCTGTATAGACAGCGTGAGCCCATGCACCTGCGTATTGTACTAAATGCCAGTGTGTTGGAGCGGGAGAAAAAAGGCTGGTCCAGTGTGTAATTTACGAGAGAGCAGGTTTTGCTCGTGAGCTGTGATTGGAAATGGTATCGCAATATAAGTTTAAAAAGAAGTGGAGTAACGTACTCCGACATAGATCTGCCGACGTGCAGAAAATAATGGACGTGAAGAGACGTTGGGCTGAGTTCGGTTGCGTCTGAATGATGCCATAATTCTCTGCTTATTTAATGCTTCAATTCATTCAGAAACGTTGCAGCAAACAATCCATATGTGCATTTGTTTGCATAATGATAACGTTAATAACTAATGTTTCACCCTGTTAGTCAAGTTGAATAAGTTGAAACACCCTCCCAGTCACATTTGTGGCCCTGTGCATGCTCAGTGTTGAATTCAGTGACGCAATCCATTGCAGTCTGACCACGCCTAGCCTCTGACAACAAAAAGAGTACAGGAGACAAACGACGTCTAACCTGACTGCCATAACGCAACGTTCAGAAAAGTGAAAATGAAACGTTGTTGTTTTTCCTAAGTGTAACTGCAGCCTAAGATTTCATTAACCCGTCATTTTAACTTGTCCCAAATTCCTCCCTTCGCTTTCACACATCCCCAAACATTTGTTGTATTTTATTTTTTTATTATTTTTTAAACAAACACATAAACAAACATGACAACACACGATAAGATATACAAGCATTAATTGTCAGAGCACATCCAATGAAATCACATTTTAGTTAATTGTCTTATATAAGATATACCCCTAATACCTGTTATCTAAAAACCTACACACATATGCTCCAGCTCGAACCCCCCCCTCCCGGACCCCACCATGGGAAGTACCTCCATTATCCCTCGCACCTGACCAGACACTACCATTATAAGCTAGCTTTTATTCTCTCCACCACTTCTAACCACATTGACATTTTGGATTCATTGAGACCCAGAATTCTTGCTGTAGATATTTCTTGATAAATCACATCGAGATATGTAAGAAACCAAACTTTCCGGCACATTTTTTCCGGTTGAAACCAGCGTGATGCGATCAGCTTTTTAGCTACTGTGATACCCGATAAAACCAATCTCTTTAGCTGTGGATTTACTGCAAACTCAAAAACATCATTCAATAGTAATACCGAGGGGTGTACAGGTATATTCCAAGATACGAGTTTTGATAATTGTTGGGTCACATCTTTCCAGAATGCCTTAACTGGTGGGCAGTCCCAATACATGTGCATAAATGTCCCTTCGTCCCCATTTGTACATTGGGAGCATTTGGAGTCTTGTTTAAGACCCATTCTGCACAGTCTTATAGGAGTCAAGTATGTCCTGTGAATATAGTTAAGATTGATTTGTTGATGATCCGGGTTCCTTGATGTAAGTCGGACATTTGCCCAGGCTCCTTGCCAATCAAAGTCATTTTCCAGGTCTGGTATATCCCTCCTCCAGACAGAGTCTAGTTGGAGGGTTTCATACGAGGACGTTAGTAATTGATGATAAAAATCTGAAACAAAACCTCTCGATGTCTCTCTTTCATAGAAGAATTTGTGGTATCTGTGGTGTTCAATTGGTATGTCTAATGGAACACCGTGAGACTTCAAACATAGCTGTAACTGTATGTAAAAAAGCCATGTGGACTTGGTGAGATAAACATTTTTGCGTATTTCTTTATCACTACAAAAACCCTGTTTGTTAAAAACATCCCCTAATGAGTGTATGCCTTGCTCTTCCCATATAGGGAATCTTATAGGTCGTTTTTCAATTAAGAGTGCATTGTTATTGAATAAGGGAGTATGATTGTGCCATTTATGTGGGTTAGGATTTTTTTTTTGTGATTCACGCCATATCCGCATGAGTAATTATGGGGCCAAATTTCCGTTCACAGTGCTTGATTGGTAGTTTAGTGTATGCTATGTCCTTCAGTCTATGTGGGGCTACTATGTTTTCTTCAAATTTTCTCCAGGATACTAATGCTTGGGGGTCAAACCATGTTGTCAATGGTCTTAATGTGTACGCCTTAAAATATTGGAAAAAATCTGGAAATGCCATGCCACCATCTGCTTTATTTCTCTGTGCGGTGGATCTTTTTATACGTGGTGGTTTGTTATTCCAAATAAATGTGTATGTGGAGGAGTGTAATCTTTTCCAGTAACCCTCTGGAGGGGGTAACGGTAGCATTGAACTGAAGAAGTTGATTCTAGGTAGTACATCCATCTTAACTATTGATATCCGTGCTTGTACTGTGTTTTTAAGTTTTGCCCATCTATCAAGGTCGTCTTTGATTTTGTTTTGGATTTTTGTGTAATTGTGCTTCACCGTTTGTCTTATGGTGGGGAATACTTCCACTCCCAAGCATCTAAAATGTTTTACCATCGGTATCTCTCCTGGGAGGGTTATATCTTTTTTTGCAGGGGTGTTAAGTGGAAGGAAAGCCAACTTCGGCCAATTTATCTTAAATCCCGATAAATCACCAAAGTTCTCAATCAACTTGAGCAGATGAGGCAATGTGGTGTTGGGGTTTTGCATGAACAATATTACGTTGTCCGCATATAAACTAATTTTTTGTTGTGTGCCCTTGATTACGATTGGTTCTATGGATTGGGATTGTCTTATATATTGTGCTAAAGCCTCTAATGATAGATTGAATAGTCCGGGACTAAGAGGGCAACCCTGTCTGGCAGAGCGTGATACCGGAAAGATTTTGGAGATGATTGTGCCTGTTGTAATCATGGCCGATGGGTCTTTGTATAATACTTTAATCATGTCAATGAATCCTTTTCCTAACCCCATCCTTTCTAATACTGCCCATAGATACGACCATTCCAGCCTGTCAAAGGCTTTCATAGCATCCAGGGACAGCATCGCCTTAGGTATGGTGTCATCCTTGTCGGCATCTAGTACGTGCAGTATTCGTCTTATGTTATCAGTGATCAGGCGGCCTCTTATGAAGCCAGTTTGGTCCGGGTGAACTAAAGACGTCATATGCTTTTGTAATCTGATGGCTAATACCTTAGAGTACAGTTTGATATCGGTTCCGAGGAGGCTTAAAGGTCTATAACTACCGCACTCGTTGGGGTCTTTGTCTTTTTTAAGGAGGACTGTTATGAGTGCAATATTGTCATTCTTATGGAAGTTCCCCTCCTTGACTGAGTATAAGATCATATTTAGTAATAAGGGTCCAATTATGTCCCAACAAGAAAGGTACATTTCTGATGGGATACCGTCTCTTCCAGGAGCCTTACCACTTTGCATTGCGGTTATGGCCTTCTTGAGTTCCTCTAGTGTGATCGGTGTTTCTAACTGTTTAGCGTCATCCTCTGAAAGTTTAGGGAGAATAATTTGATTAAGATATGTGTCCATTTTGTTTTGATCGAAGGTCGTTTCTGATTTATATAAGTCGGAGTAGAATCCTTTGAATGTATCGTTTATTTTTACAGGGTCTGTTTCAAGTACTTGTTGTGCTCTAATGGTAGTTATATCTGCAAATGTTGCATTAATTCTCAATCGCATGGCTAATAGGTGACTGGGTTTAGAACCTTGGGAGTACTGCTGTTGTCTTGTGCTGCGTATTTGTATTTCCGATTGTTGTCTGTATATGGCATTGATCTCTATTTTTAGTACGTTAACTTGATTCTCTAGTCGAGTTGAGTTGTTGTATTTTAGAGAATTAAATAACGTTGAGTAAAGCGTTTCCAGCTCAGCCAGTTTTGTGCATTGATTCTTGCGCATTTTGGAGGAAAAGCTATCAGTGAAATCTTTGATCATTCCCTTTACCGACATCCATAATATTCTGGGGTCTTGCACCGAGTTTGCATTCTCCCGTTGGAATACTATAAGAGCTTCTTTGAGTTGTGTAATGAATTCCTTGTTATTAAGCAGCATCGAGTTAAATCGCCATCTTGGGGCTCGGGAGGATAGTATACCAAATGTTCCTTTAAGGAGTAAATAACAGTGATCTGATAGTGCGTTGGGTATCATTTCCACTTCATAATTATCAAATAGTCTCTGTGATGCAAAGACATAATCTATTCTGGATAATGTGTTATGTCTCGCAGATCGACAAGAGTACTTTCGGGTCGTGGGATTAAGTAATCGCCATAAGTCATTTACACCTGTAATCTTCGACCAATCCTTTAATGCCTTAGATGAATTCTTTTGTTCGCTGGAAAAGGCGAGGTAAGATTTGTCCATCCTTGGGTTCCAGATGGCATTAAAATCCGCACCTATTATAAATGAGTAATCGGGAATGTCTAACATTGCATTGGTTAGTGTAGTGAAGAAATCCTCTTCGTACAAATTTGGGGCGTATACCGCTACCAACGCTATTTTCCTGTTCTTATGTACAATCTTAGCTATAGTTATCCGACCTTCTACATCAGACCATACTCCCTTTAATACAATATTCAACTTGCGTTTAACGACTATGGCTACACCCCGAGTTCTCGTACCAATAGAAGAGTGACTAATATTATGATATGTATTGTCCGCTAATTTATCTATGTCTTTCTCTAGAATGTGCGTTTCGCTTAGCAGAGCAATGTCCACATGTTCTTTTTTCATCAGTGTGAGCACGCTTTTGCGTTTGAGTTGGTTATTTATTCCCCCGGTGTTCCATATAATTATATTCAAACTAGCCATAATCTATACATGTTGTATTGTAGTTTTTGGTAATGCTTCTGGAGTGCGAGGCAATAATAGATATACATCCAACTAGTGAGGTCCCGTTGAGAGCCGAGCTTAAAAACATACATATATACAAATAAAAATCCCCTTCCCTCCCCTCCCTCCGAGAGTCGTACAGGATTGTGTTCCATGAACACAACCTTTGCGTATGACTCCCTCCCTTGCACCACCGGATATCCCAGAATGATCCAATTATCCTTAACATTCCTATGTATACCATAGGATCCAACACTCTAAATTCTACCATAAGTAGAATGTCGACTGTGGCTTGGCCACTTTCCCATTAAATAAAAATTTAAATAAGATAAAAATAAAAATAAAGACCAAAAATAAGCTTCAATTATCATGCCCTAATCACTTACATTTTATATGAACTTGTGTGATTTATAGTAACCCATGAATAATATGGAGGTATTGAACTGAAAAGAGAGCCTCAATAAATCGGAGAAAACAGAAGAAAAAAAACAAGTAAAAGGAAGAGAAAATTAACTTAGATCTTAAAAGAGCTTTGCTATGCTTAAACATCTAAAGTATAAATTGGAGAAGTAGTGGAAATATTTCCAATTAATAAAAAGCAGTTTTTAAATACGTATATGCAGCATTTCCCCTGGCCAGGGGTGGGCGATGATCCGTTCTGTAGAATGTTATTCCAGCCGGCCGCTGCTATGATGGTTCTGTGGTTCTGCAGCTAGATGCTGTTGATTATTCCCCCGAAGGGCTTCTGGTAGTATGTCTGGCCACGTATTGCTGTTATTCCAGAATGTTCCCTATATCAAAGAATGCTTTAGATGTTCTAGATTATTCAATATGTCGTTTTTACAGTGTTCGAATGTTCCAGTATGTTCTGGAGTGTTCCAATTTTGAATCAAATATGTCCGCAATAATAGAATCCCGACGGGGAAAGAATTCAATAACTCTGAGCTCGTAGGTCTCTCTGTCCCAAATCATCGGTTCATTTAAGTTTATACTATATGGTGTCCATGCATAACAGAGATTAAAAGGCCATTTATACACTATCCTGCGTGTTGTGCAGACATGTATTTGGCTGCATCTTCAGGCGAGTTGAGGAAAACCCTTGCTCCTTGTTTATCGACGATGCGAAGTATTGCAGGGTATATTAGATAGAGTTGAGACATCACCGTCTTGAACTTGGCACGCAGGTCCACTACCTCACGACAATAATCTTCAAAGCAGTGTATTGGTATATCCTTGTATTTCAGATTGCCTTTCATCCTGCGAGTTTCACGAATAATCATTTCTTTTATTCTGACTTGGCGCAGGATAACCAATATCACTCTGGGCTTAACGTTATTGTCATTGGATCGGGTCCCCAATCTGTAGCACTGTTCCACCTCTGGTACTTTAGGAAGGATCTCTGTTCCCAAGATTTTCTGTAATTCTGTGGCAAACACTTCAGGGTGTGCGCAGCTCACCGACTCGTCCAGACCGACTATACGAATATTCAGCTTGCGTTTTTGATATTCCATCTCGAATATTTTGGTTTTCTGTTCTTCATTGATTCGCTTAAGCTCCATCGTTATATCGCTGAGCTCCGTATTGAGTTCTTTGTAGTTTCCCTTCATCTCAGCAGTTAGGTTAACGTTGATATCATCTACTTCTTTGTCGATTCGAACGAAATTTTGTTGGTGGACTTCCATACCTGTTTCCAGAGCCTCGGTGCGTTTAATATGTGCATCGGCGTCCGCTCTCAGCGCCTCTATTTTGCCTTCGATAGATGCCTTAATAGCATCTACTTTTTGGGTTATTGTCTTCTCCATTTCCTCCATTCTCCGGATGATATGTTCGGTGTCCGCGGAGGTCTTTGAAGGGGTTGAACTTGAAGCGGCCACTGTCACGTCAATATTCTCTGCTATTTGCCGCACGAATCCTGCTTCCTTAGGCGGGTCATCTGCGACTGATTTTGGTCTCGTTGTGTCTTTCCTTGTTGTTGGCATCTCGATTCTTTTGGTCAATATAGTTAGTTGATAATCTCAGTTGATATATGCGTCAAGTTTTAAACGCATTAATGGTTTATAAATATGTTTTTAAAACGAAAAAAAAATAACGGGAGAGCAGCTGTGTCACATGCGACTTACTCCATTCTAACGCTAAACGGAACCCAAACATTTGTGAAAACATCTATACAGGACGCTTTACGACCAAATTTGCATGTGTGAACGACTGAAGCCTCATAAAGCTGGAGAGAAGAATAACAAAGTGTGTGTGTGTGTGTGTGTGTGTGTGTGTGTGTGTGTGTGTGTGTGTGTGTGTGTGGAGGGGGGGGGGGGGGGGGGGTTGCTTGGTGCTGGACAGACCCTGGGCCCTTTCACATGGTCTGAACTCCAGACTCCCAACGCAAGAGAGAGTGGATGGGACAGGCTGCGAAGATAGTGATCTGACAAACCTATAGACTCTTTGAAAGAGACACTGTGTCTAATCAGTCTGTGTGTGTGAGAGAGAGAGAGAGAGAGAGAGAGAGAGAGAGAGAGAGAGAGAGAGAGAGAGAGAGAGAGAGAGAGAGAGAGAGAGAGAGAGAGAGAGAGAGAGAGAGAGAGAGAGAGAGAGAGAGAGAGAGACTGAGCACGCCCCCTCCTCCCCTGTAAAGCAGCAGTCACTGATAATTTCCTTGGCTGGGTGAATGCAGGATGGTAAGCGTCAGGGCAAAAGGAAGGAGAATGAATGAGAGATTTGTGTTTTTCTGGGAATCAGAGGGCCAATGGACCCCCATCTACCCCCCTGGATTGCACCGCCCCTCTCCCCCCCAGCTGCCACACTGTGTGCCCTCCCCCCTGGCCAGGAAGGCCTGCTGTGAGCCCCCATACTGGGACCGACTGGATGGATAAATAGACCTCTCTTCTGTGGGCCTTCCTCTCTTCAATCCCTCTAAACATATCTCTCTCTCCATTCCTCTATTCTCTCTCCCCTTCTCCATCCTCCTCCTCCTCCTCCTCCTCCTCCTCCTCCTCCTCCTCCTCCTCCTCCTCCTCCTCCTCCATTCCTCCTCTCTCCCCCTGTCCTTCTCATCCTCTCTTAGATTAGATTAAAATGTATTGTCATCATACAACACAAGTACAGTACAACGAAAATAAGTTTGGCATCCGACCAGAGTGCAAATGTAACAGTAAAGTGCAATAGTAATATACAATGTACAGGTGATTAAACTGGGTATAAAATATATAAATTACTACTACTGAGTAATAGTGCTAATCAGATGTACGTACAGAGTTGTATTGATATGTACAGTGATACAGGTATAAAGACACTATGGTAGTAAGTCATACTGGCCAGCAGTGTAACTAGTAAGAGTAGGTAAGGGATATGTACAGATATAGATATAGTATCTACAGACATGTAAAAAGGATTATATGCAGGTATGTACAGACAGTATATCCAGCATCTTCTACCTCCATGATTCCACCTCTCTATGCATCACCCTCTAACCCTCAACCTCATGTTTTACGTGCGTCTAGAGATGGAGTGGGCCATCCATCAAACAGATCATTAGAAAAGAAAACAGAGATGACCCGCGCGTCCAACGGCAAGGCCATTTATCAATTAGCTCCTCGTTGCTGTGAGTTACGGCCGGCGGAGTCGTGGATAGGAGGAAAATCCTGTACAGACAACAAGCCGAGTCGTCTGGGGAACTATCGTACTACAGTATTAACGGACTCGTAAACGCTGCCCCGCTTTTATTACTCTCCTTTCCTTGGGTGTTTTCAATTTAGCTTGATCAAACTGTAACTTGTTTGATTGATATTTGGAACGGAGATCTTACTGCCAGCCTGGAATACTCTGTGCCAGTTACTGTGTATAGTAAAATACTTTTTTAAGGGATACACCTTGCGCAATGAAACGCCTAATGTACTGTAGTAAAACTACCGGTATTAAAAGGTAATTGAACACACCTTAAGTGAAGTGCCGTGCCACACCAAAGCGTTTACTTTTAAACGGCTGAGGCCCGGCTAGCTTTATGGTAGCAGATAATCCATTCATAAATCCTGCGTTTTAAATATCCTTGGGTTTTCCGATCTATGCCAACTTTCAACCGCTCCCCTCAATTTCCAGCGTTAGATCTCTTTTTTGTTTTATTTTACGACATCGATACTACTACGACTTCTAAATCAACTAATAGTACAAGTGATAGGATTTATCTTTGAGGCTCCTTCATACACTGTTGTGGTTGATTCCTCTCTCCACTGCTATGTCTACCGACATCCTATAGGAATGGAAAACAAACGTCTCGGGCCAACTCTGCAGGCTCTCTCTCTCTCTCGCTCTCTCTCTCCCTCTTCTCTCTCTCTCTCTCTCTCTCTCTCTCTCTCTCTCTCTCTCTCTCTCTCTCTCTCTCTCTCTCTCTCTCTCTCTCTTCGCTCTCTCTCTTTCTTCTCTCTCTATCTCTCTCTCTCTTTCTCTCTCTCTTCTTCTTCTCCTCTCTCTCTCTCTATCTCTCTCTTCTCCTCTCTCTCTCTCTCTTCTCTCTCTCTCTGCTCCATTCACAGGCTCAGACCATGTCTGTGTGGGCTAAGAAGGGGTTTGGGGGGGGGGGGGGGGGGGCAGCTGTCTATGGGATTTATCTCCAGTGCTCTCAGCTCCAAGCCCTTGTCTGCCTGGATTTAAAGCCCCCTTTCTAGGCTTCTCTCTGCCCCTCAGCTCTCTGGCTCCTGGCTCGGGGCTCCGGGGTCAGGGGGGTTATCAAAAAAAAATAAAAACTTCACTGGGCAGAATTGACGAGGTGTGGGTTTTTCAGAGACTTCTTTCTCAGAAACGTCACGTGGAGAGAGTGGGTTGTTTCGGGAATCGAGAGACATTATCGAGAATCTTTCTTCACACGGCATTCGTCATGCCGGGGTAAAAACAATGTCACACCGACGTTTTCTGTTTTGAGGTCTTATGTCAGTAATGACATCATCGCCGTGGTAATCACTGGAGACGGGTTCTCCTCCACCCGGGATTAGGGCAGGAGAAGCCGAGTGGAACACACTCTACAGACACTATCGATCTTCAGTTTTGCTGGATTACTGGGATTTTACCCCCCTCCTTTCTTTTACAGTGACACACAGAGTGTGTGCCTTTCACTCTCACACACACACACACACACACACACACACACACACACACACACACACACACACACACACACACACACACACACACACACACACACACACACACACACACACACACACACGCACACACACACACACACACACACACACACAGGCAAACACACATTCACAGACATCCTGAGAGGACCACTCCTGTCTGGGTTTAGAACAGATAGGGGGAAGCCATATCTCACAGAGACAGAGTGGGTAACACCACGATGACCGGTCCGTACCGTCCCGTCTGGCCTGGTCGGATGTTTACATTAGACGTGCAGTCCTCTTCAGTGGAGGCGTCTGGCCCGGGCGGTCTTGGCTGTTCCCGAAGCCCAGTTTCTCTCTGGTTATTTCCTTCCATGCTCCCGGTGATTCTTATCCCCCCCTGTCTCTGTTTTTTATTTAAATTTCTTGGTTTCTGTTTCTATTCATTCTAGCTGTTTCTTTTTTGTGTCAATGCATCTAGCACAGTGGTTCTAAAACTGGGGGGCCTGGGCAAACTGCAGGGAGTCAGAAATAAGTCATTGTTTACTTAAATATTTCTATGGTTGTTCCTACTAGTCTAGTGGATTGCTGGCACGGCGCTAACACAGTGTGGAGAGAAATCTGGCTAGGCGAGACTAGCGAGTGAAAAAAAAAAAAAAACACAGAGCGGAACGGAATGTATTCAGATTTAAATGCTTTGTGTTGCTGTGAACAAACAAAACACTGTTGTTTCTAGGTCACCTGAGATAGCCAGCTAGTTATCTGTCGTGCTAGCTAGCCGACGCTATGTTAGCCATCCAACTAAACAGAGGGAGAAATCTGAAAACAAACGTACCAATGACAAGCGCTCCAGGTGACGTTAACGTCGTATTTTTTTTTTTAAAGCATGCCGATGCGTATCTCTTCAGGTCTGCCCAGTGCCCGGTGCGACTTCAGCCTTCAAAATAAAAGCGTGAGAAAGTTCAGTTTTTTTTAAGGAAAAATGTAAAGAGGTTGTCTTACTACAATACCTAATAAATGCACATCACAAGAGGAATCTCAAGTTTAATATTCAAATGAAAAGAGACTGGTAGAAGAAGAAAAAAAAATACAAAACAGATGGTGTGGTTTCCCAGCCAGGGTTTCCTTTAGAAATAATTGGTCCACTTGTCCTGGAAGATTTCAACGTCCTGGATGAATGGGAGAAATTTCAGTCAAATATTATCTGTGTTTATTGCAATAGAGGTATACCTGATGCCTAATGCTTATTGTCAATCAAAACAGTCACAGTTACCATTTGTAATCTTTAAAGGATAATTTCGCTATTTTGGACGGTCCGTCTACCGTGTATCATGGACACATAGAGACCATGATTTCACTGATTGGTCCGTTACTGAGCTAGCTAGAATCTCCCTGCAGGCTCTCGCTGAGCTACAATAGCAGATAATGGGCAATCGTAAATCCTTTGCAAAAACAACGATAAATGTGCTTTTTCCGAGACTAGGGGAAGCTAGGGGTGTTTTCTTACCTGTCTTAGTGTGCTGATGAACTCCGACGTGAGGTCAGGATTTGTGATCAGCTGCTTTTCAAGCACCCCCATTGTGCCCCTTTAGCGCACTACGCACTGTCTAGCTAGTCGTCGAGAGGGGCGGGCTGTTTGATCACAAATCCTGACCTCACGTTGGAGTTTACTAGCTAGTAGCGGAACAGAAATAGGTGGGCGTGAATTTGCCGTCCATGGTTGTGTGAATAAAATGTCTCAAAGCTCAAAAAACATATTTCACAGGTTGTCTGAGACAGGTAAGAATACATCCTGAGCTTCCCGTCTTGGAAAAGCACATTTATCTTTGTTTTTGCAAAGTATTTATGATTATTCCATTGTCTGCCATTGTAGCCCAGGGACATTGTAGCTCAATACTGGACCGATCAGTGAAATCATGGTCTCTATGTCTCAGGTACATGGTAGACGGACCACGAATAGGGTCTAAGGTCCAAAATAGCAAAGTTATCCTTCAATGTTACATTACCTCTACTCTGTCTGCACTGCAGCAGCTCTCTCCACTCATGGAACGGTAGACTTCTTGAGTAAAAAGTGGTTTGGTACAGCCAGGATATCTTGAGTGTTTGGGTCCATGTAGCTAACAGTTAGCCACAACTTCAGGGTGTCCATAACAATAGTCTATGAATGCTATGCAAGGTGGGCGACATGTTGGTACAATTTGAAAAAGATAAACCGCTGCTTTTAACTCCTCCCCAACTGTCTATCATGCTTCCAGCTTCCATGTTTGTTCTATAATACCTCCATCGCTTACAATGGTGTCCTCCTGCTCACACACACACACACACACACACACACACACACACACACACACACACACACACACACACACACACACACACACACACACACACACACACACACACACACACACACACACACACACACTTTTCAGAGTGAGACTTCTATTTCAGTGAGATTCTGTAATATAAATTACAGAATTAAAGCTCTATTTGTTGCCGTTCAAATGCCACCTCACTCGAAAAAATCCGTGCCTCGGTTCTCGAGTTACATGCCGTTATGTCAGGCGTGCAACTTTTTACGCAAGAGTGTCAGATTACCACCCCGGATTCCCGAGGCTCTAGAAGTGTCAATCATCTGCCGATTGTGAAAATCATTGGTCAAGGTTGTTTGTAGCCAATGAGTGTAGCTTTACAATGATACCCCATGTGGGGGTGTGCGAATCAGGGATCTAGGTGAAAATTGACGAGCGAAAACCAGAAGTAAAAGATATTCAGAATTAATTGACTTGGATGAGGAAATGGAGAAATGGAGAAATGGAGAGCTTTTTTCTTGGCACACGGTTTACCCGGATCTCTCTAGATTCTAGAAGACTTATTTCTGAACGGATTTTTATAAAATGTGGACCTGTACTACATAAGACTTCAGGCTATGGATTTGCTGTGTTTTCCAGCTTATACAAAAAAAATTCTATATTTTTGGGGAATATTGCAACTACTACAGAAAAACGTGAGTACACAAGTTCAAGTTCAACTCAAGTTCAGCCCTATGTTACTCTATTTCATTAGCACTTAAAGTGATTTTTCTTTATTGTGATATAGAGATAAGCTTTGCAAAAAAAGTTCAACAAAAAAATTCCCGCTTTTCTGGGCGCATATTAACACTTTGGATGCCACGCCCGAGATTTCTCGGGTTTACCCCCGACCGTTGAATGCCCATCACGAGATTTCTCGTTTATTTTTTATTTTATTTGTTTATTAGTGATCTGAAATCATATTGCGTATCAAGCGAGCCTACCATTGGAAATCCAGTCACCCCAGGCTCTCAGATGTGGAAAAAAGCGCCCCCTATCGTCTCCCAGATGGTAAATCACCCTTTTGGATTGGACTCAATGAAAGTGAATGGGATAGAGGATTTCTGACTCCACATTTTACGTCTCACTGATGCAGCCGGGGTTACCAGAGTTCATTCTGGAGCCGCTGAGCCGCGGCGATTATGTGTTATACTGTACACACGGTGGATCAATACAATTATCGATTTTTTCTAATGGTGATCAGGAATTGGAATATACCATTTGGATACCATCTGATGTCAGGTAAGGAATCTATGTTATCAGTCTTAGGATAATCAGACTCGTTTTCACGGAGATATAAGCGTTTCCACTATATGTGATATTGCTGTTTCACTGTAAAAGCCATCAGGAAATAAGAGCAACGATTATCAGCGAGGGGCACGAGCGTGCGTGCGCACACATATACTATCGATCATCTAGCGTTTATTTGAAAACGATTCATAAATAGGCAGACAAATGACAACGTTCTGGAATATTCCAGTAAAAGACGATTATCATCATAGGGTTGTTTTTTCCGCGAAAACTAGTGATTTTCAAAATGCTATCAAACGGAAATGAAGCGATAAAAAAACAATCTGCCTTGACAATGTTGACTGGAAAATGAGTCTTTGATAAGCGACGGGCAGATTAGACACATAGCCATCATTTAAAACATAGATTAGGCGATATTAAGTTAACATTGGAGTGGGTTTGGGCATCAAGGGGGTAAAAAGGAAAACACGGCGTGGCATCCAAAGTGTTAAGAGGTTAAACTATCATCTCACGCTATCCACATCACAAAATGAACTCCCCACTCCCAAAATCAGAATTGGGCTGCAATTCCTGTATGAAAGGTGCAATACATATAAATTAAATAAATAATCAGTTTTATTGTCACATCTTCCATTACTGTTACAGCATAGAGGAGTGGGATCCTTTTGTTCTTGGATCCTTGACCTAGCAGCAGCATCGACATAAATTAGGACAAAAAAGAAAGCAATAAAATAAATTGTATAACAAGTAGCATAAGCATAAGCACTAATTAATAAATTAATTAATAAAGAAAGCACTCATTTACAATACAATAATAATCACAGTGTGGGTGTAGTCAAGTCAAGTGCATGCAACGTAGCCGTATAAAATAGCTCTAGATGTTAACATGACATACACTGCATGCAGGGCCGCCTCAGGGGGTGTGCGAGCAGTACGGTCGCACAGGGCCTTGCGGGAAGGGGGGCCTCGCAAAAAAATTAAAAGTTTAATTTCTTTAATTTTTTTTTTTTTTTTTTTTACTTTATTTTTTCTATGCCTCCCTTCCCGCGAGGCCCTTTTTCATCACAGACCTAAAATCTAGTTTAGCTTACATGCTTATATATTTAGACACGTTTGTAGAATAGTGGTCCGGGCTCTGCTGCTCTGCAGATAGACACGTTTGTAGAATAGTGTTCCGGGCTCTGCTGCTCTGAAGATAGACACGTTTGTAGAATAGTGTTCCGTACTCTTTGTGCAAAGCATCGTTGGAGGACACTAGGGGGAGCCGAGCTGGTTGGCGTCGGACTGGTAGTCGGTAGAGAGATGTGAAGAAGACCGGATCCACGAGCAGGGGGTACAGCCTGGGACTGGTACTTTTCATCTCCACGGAAAATGAGTCGACATCGTCTCCTTCCAACTTTGCCATTGATTCTGCGTTAGGGTGAGTTTTTCATGCAACCTATTCTATTCCCGCCGTTGAGATCTCTCTCTCTCTCTCTCTCTCTCTCTCTCTCTCTCTCTCTCTAAAACACAGTGCTTCCCAATCCTCTCCTCGAAGCACCCCAGCCGTTCCATGTATTTGTTCAATTCCACCACCAGCACACCCTAACAAGCCCTTTATTAGTTGAATCAGGTGTGCTGGTGGTGGAATTTAACAAATACATGGAACGGCTGGGGTGTCTCGAGGAGAGGTTTGGGAACCACTGCTCTAACACACACACATACATGCTCTCTCTCTAACACACACAGACATGCTCTCTCTCTCTAACACACAAACACACATGCTCTCTCTCTCTCTCTCTCTCTCTCTCTCTCTCTCTCTCTCTCTCTCTCTCTCTTTCTAACACACACAGACATGCTCTATATCTCTCTCTAGCACACAAAATGACATGCTCTCTCTCTATCTTTCTCTCTCTTTCTAACACACACACACACATATACATGCTCTCTCTCTAACACACACACACAAACAGACATGCTCTCTCTCTATCTCTCTCTTTCTAACACACACAGACATGCTCTATCTATCTCTCTCTCTCTCTTCAATTCAAATGGGCTTTATTTCACATTGTATTTCTCCCAGTAGGTATGGGAGTTTTGAGTTATTGTCCATGTTTTCAAAGTCTCTTTGGGTGTTTGCAATTTGTGGGAAGTATATGTCTTGGTATAGTGGGCAGGTTGTTAAGAAGTGGAGCTCGGTTTCCACCTCATCTTGTGTGCAGTGGGTGCATAGTCTGTCTTCTCTGGGGAGCCAGGTCTGCCTATGGCGGCCTTTCTCGATGGCTAGGCTGTGCTCGCTGAGTCTGTACCTAGTCAAGGATCTTCTTAGTATTGGGTCAGTCACAGTGCTCAGGTATTCTGCCACTGTGTACTCTCTGTTTAGGGCCAAATAGCATTTCAATTTGCTCTGGTTTTGGGTTGTTTCTTTCCAATGCGTTTAAATCTCGCACAGGGCCTCGCATTTCTCCCAGGCGGCCCTGACTGCATGGGTGTAGTGTGGTCCAAGCCTTGAGGCTGCACTATTGTTTGCCGGATGGCATCAGCTGAAAGTTTGTGGTTGGGGTGGCTGGGAGTCTCTAATAATTTTTGCGGGCTTTGCTGATACACCTCTGACACACCTTGTATAATTTCCTGGGTGGAGGGAAGCTCACATCCACTGAGGCACACAACCCTCCGTAGTGCCTTGCGGTCGAGGCCAGAGCAGTTTCTATACCAGGTGGTGATGCAGCCAGTCAGGAGGCTCTCTGTTGTCCATAGGATCTGGGGCCCCATGCCCAAGGTTGGTGTATTGATTGATTGAAATTTGTATTAACATATTGCAGAATGGGTACAATACAGTACAGCTCAATACACACACTTGTTAAGGGGATGCAGATCAGAGAAAGACTTTCATCTTGTTTACATCAGGGTCCTCCATTTCATCATAACATATATGACATACATGACATACAGGTAGACAGTACTGTTACATCTAGACATTTATGACATACCAGATTTACAAATATACAGTACTGTTTATGAGTACAAAAATGGTCTAAAAAGAGACTATATACATTTGAGGGGGAATAAACTGTACATTGGAGGAGGTTGGGTCGGCGGGGTGGGGTGGGGGGGACTGTACATTGGAGGGGGTTGGGTTTGGACATTTACAGGGGCCAGTTTCGAATTGCAGTCTCCCGTAGGTGCTCTTTGAGAGGGGTTTTGAAGGTGAGTAGTGATTCACATTCCTTTACAGCTGTGGGTAGGGCGTTCCACATTGATGTGGCATAATTGCAAAACGTGTTTAGTCCCTTGTTTGAGCCGAATCTGGGTTTAACATGATTTGTGGAGCTCCCTCTGGTGTTGTGGTCATGATATTCACTGACCTTTGGGAAGTATTTGGACATGTACATGGGTACCTTTGTGGTGTAGTGTATCTTGTAGACATTTACATTTACATTTAGTCATTTAGCTGACGCTTTTATCCAAAGCGACTTACAAGTTCTGTACGACAAGCCATCAGGAAGGGCACAACTCTATCAGCTGAGTAACAATGTTCATCAAAGTGTTGAGTGCTACAGTGTAGGTTAGTTTATTAGGACAAGTGCATGACAGTATGGTTAGTTAGGGTTAGGTTTTTTTTTTTTTTTTTTTTTTTTTTTTTTATTCAGATAATGGTTGAAGAAGTGCGTCTTTAGTCGACGGCGAAAGATTGGACGTGTTTCGGCTGTCCTAACTGGGGTGGGTAGTTCATTCCACCATTGTGGGGCAAGGACTGAGAATAGGCGACTTCTCTTTGATGACCCTCCCGGAGCTTGGATAGGAGTAGGTCTGAGGCGGCCAGAAGATGCAGAGCGTAGGGGTCTTGAGGGTGTGTAGTTAGAGACCATTGACCGGAGGTAGGCGGGAGCAGTTCCCTTTGCCGCACGGTATGCTAGGTCGAGGGCCTTGAAGCGGATTCGTGCAGCAATGGGGAGCCAGTGCAGGTCCCTAAGAAGTGGGGTGACATGGGCCGACTTCGGTAGGTTTGAGATCAGGCGGGCCGCTGCGTTCTGAATGAGTTGAAGAGGCTTAGTGGCAGTGGCCGGGAGGCCAGCGAGCAGTGCGTTGCAGTAGTCGAGGCGGGAGATGACTGTTGATTGGACGAGGAGTTGGGTGGCTTCTTTTGTCAGGAAGGTAGACCAGGCCCATTGCAAGTTGCTGTACTCTGTCGTCTACTCTAAGCCATCCTAGGTTGTCAAAGTGGGCAGGGGTGAGGTGGGTTCTTGGAGTAAGGTCAAGCAGTAGTCTGACCAGTTTGTAATTTTGTTTTAGCGCCTTTGAGGTGCTTTGGTACCATGCGGTGGAAGCATAGTCGTAGTACCCTTGAATGAGTGCTCCTGACAGAGTCTTCAGGGTATTCTTGTTTACCAGAGAGGAGATCCGGTACAAGAATCTATTTCTTTGGTTGACTTTTTTTATTACATTGGATGCCATTTTGTCACAGGAAAAATTTGCCTCTAGGATGGAACCCAGGGCCCTCATTTATTTTCGTTCCTACGCCCGGAATTTAGAATGTCTCTACGCACAGAAAAATCGGGATTTATCAACCGTGCGTACACAGGTTGTATACATACTCCGTGTTGATAAATACTAGGGATGTCCGATATTATTATTTTTTACATTTCTATAACCTTTATTTACCCAGGCAAGCAAGTAAGAACAGATTCTGATTTTATTTATTGTCAAAAGTATGCATAATGTTGTGTTAATTCCACAACAAGAGATATGTAATGTTAATTACCTGAAATTATTAAATTCTTTGGGGGGGGAAATCCTGCATATATCGGTATCGGTTGATATCGGTTGATATCGGTATTGGAAATTAAGAGTTGGACAATATCGGTATATCGGTATCGGTAAAAAAGCCAATATCGAGCATCCCTAATAAATACCATTGTTCTTACCGTCTATGCTCGTGCATGATTATCCATATATGGTAATGAAACTCCCCCATGGGATGTGGAAAAATGGACTAAGCCGAGCGAACTCTGAGAAACTTCACGAGCAAGATTGATCACGGAGGTCTAACCAACTAATTAACGCACTGTCGAACCAAGAAGACACAACGCATGTTACGGGACAAATACGCAACAGGCTGACGGACTTGTACATGGTGATGTTGGATATCAATGACTCCCTAAAGACCATTGCTGCCTGGGCAGCGCAAAATACTAATAAAGACCATTAACCTGTTTGGCGTTGGTGTCATAATAACAATGCTGGAATATGAATGCCTTTTTTCGTTTCATTATTATTGTTTTTTTTATCCACTTTTTCTCCCATTTTCTATATTTCCCCCATCCCAATTTCGTATCATCCAATTCAACCCTCCCCTGTCACAAACACTGTTTCTTGCCTCCCACAAGCCGGCTGCAATGTAGACTAAGTCATACATAGCACAAGTCCCCTCCGGTACTTGAGGTAACAGCAGTCGCATCTTTTCACCTGCGCAGCTCGATCTCTCAGTGGCGAGGAGTAACGCGTGGGAGGCTCACGCTGCCCCCGACACTTCCTGATTCTACTGCGCAGGCGCACCAACCGACCTGTAGGAGTCGCTGTCCACAATGCCCGATCCCCACCCATCAGTTTCCCACCCCCTAATACGGCCAATGTGTATTAGTATGGACGGCCAGCTAAACTGAAAGCAATGTGGAGCGCTGGGCTCGAACAGGCAAGCCCAGCGTCTCCGCCATTCGTGGCAAGCGCCTTGCCCACTACGCCACGTAGCCGCCCTTTCGATTCATTCTTTTAAAGTTCGATTGGCTACCTGGTATAATATGATTTGTAGAGGCGTACAATCTATTTTGATGTCGGTATTAGGTAGCCTATATAAATTATATATAATAACATAGCCTACATTATGGAACAGTAACTTGTGCATATATAACGCATGGCACAGACACAGAGCCCTGCGAAGCCTGCATACAGTAAAGTAACTTGATCGTTAATCTAACTGTTGTCCTTGTATCTTTACACTTATGAAAACATTAAATAATATGTATAGGCTATAGGCCCTCGTTTGGCCATAATAATAGCCTATTCTCAAATGGCTATCCGCTGTGGGCTATCTCCTCGCTGACGGACCAGTAGCCTTTATCATATCATATTCCTATGTCTCCAAGGAATCATGGGGCTCTGGGGAAGAAAGGTTGGGAACCCCTGCTATAGCCTATATCGTTTATAATGTTATAGGCTATTTTATTTACAGTAGTCTATTTATGATTTGTTTCCATAGCCGGTCTCAGAAAGTTATGCATGTGGCTGAGACGGATCGGGATTAGAAGCTGCTAGGAAACTGCTTCTCGGCTACGAATTAAAGCCACGATTGAAAATAATGTACTTCCTTTCTTGACAATAGCCTATACTATAACAATAATACGAGAGCATACAAGAACAATGAATCTCACTGCCATGTAGCCTACACCATGTGTAGCCTGCGTATGTGATCAATAAAAACTCGAACTTGAATTCCATCTTTGCTGAGTTTGTTATTTGAACTGAAGAGAACGGACTCTGTTTTACCCAGGTGTAATGATAGTTTGTTATCAGCGAGCCAGGTGCAGATTCTGCCGAGTTCTGAGCTGAGGGTTTTTTCAACCTGTAACTTGTTCTTGTCAGAGACCAGCAGGGCTGAGTCGTCCGCGAACAGGAACAAGTTGCAGTCACAAGCTGACGACATGTCATTTGCATAAATTAGGAACAGTAACGGTCCTAGTATGCTTCCTTGTGGAATACCACAGCTCACTGGGAGGGGGGGGGGGGGGGGGGGATAGAGTACCGTTTACCTCCACCATATGTTCTCTCCCCTCCAGGTAGGATTGCATCCAGCTCGCTGATAGACTATCAAAACTAGGGATGTCAGATATTATCAGCCTACCGATATTATCGGCCGATATCGGCATTAAAATGTGATATTGGAAAATATCTGTATCGGTTTTAATTTATTTTTATTTTTTTTCATTTTTTAATTTTTTAATATTTCTATAACCTTTATTCCTTTATTCCACAACAAGAGATATGTAATGTTAATTACCTGAAATTATTCCATTTTTTGGCGGGGGAAACCCTGCATATATCGGTATCGGTTGATATCGGTTGATATCGGTATCGGAAATTAAGAGTTGGACAATATCGGTATATCGGTATCTGTAAAAAAGCCAATATCGAGCATCCCTAATCAAAACCAATTGCTTTTAGCTTGTCAATCAGAATGGAGTGATTGACAGTGTCGAAGGCCTTTTGTAGGTCCAGCATGACTATGCCGCAGTATTTGTCCACCTCTTCTTTGATGTGGTCATTCAAATAGAGAAGGCATGTGTCAGTGGAGTGGGATGTTCTGAAGCCAGATTGGAATTTGTAGATTCGATTTTTTTCCGCGAGGTACTTTTCCACCTGTTAGTATAAATATTTTTCCATGACTTTCGAGATGGAGGTAAGAATAGAAACATGGCGGTAGTTGCCTGGGTCCAATTTGCTGCCCTTTTTGTGCAGGGGGGTTACTCTCGCAATTTTGAAGTCTTTGGGTACGTGTCCCTGTTTTATGGAGAGGTTTATTATGTGTGTGATGACTGGGGTGATGGCGGCTGCTGAGTCTCTGAGGAATTTGGAGGGGATATTGTTATGGCCAGTGGCCTTGTTAGGTTGGAGGGCACTCAGTTTTTTGAGTACCTCAGCTGTTGTTACCATTTCTAGTTTGAAATCGTCTTTGCGGACCCCTAGGTTATTGTAGTAGGCTAGGATGTGTTCTACCCCAAAATGCCCTGAGTGGGAGGGTAGTTTATTTACCAGTGTTGTGGCTATGTTTGTGAAGAAAATGTTTAAGTAATTGGCCACATCCAGCTTGTCTGTGATGAGCGTGTTATCTGTCTTTATGTTTATATTTGAAAATCTGGTTTTAAGTTTTTACTGCAGCCTAGTTAATTTCCAAAGTTCACAGGGTTTATTTTTGTTTTCCTCAATTTTGTCATTGATGAAATAATTGTTTGCAGTTTTGATCATGGAGTTTACGTCATTTCTTAGTCTGTTTCTTTGCAGTTTGAGTTCAGTCACGTGGGCTTGGAGTTCACTGCTCAAGCTTTTGGTAAGCTTTGACTGACTTTTACGAAACTCAGAGCATTTTTTGTCTCTGGTTTTCATAGTGGTCAATATTTCGGAGTGCATCCACGGCTCAGCGCGATATTTTACCATGGTGGTTCTTAGGGGGGCCATGTCGTTTAGTATTGTTGAGAATTTGGTTTTGAAACCAAGCCATGTTTCTTCAACCAGTGTACCACTGAGCTCTTCTGACCAGTCCAGGCTCTCCAGTTCTAGGTTAAAGGCCTCGCTAGAGTAGGTTTTGAGGTCTCTAGATGTGACTGTTTTGTGACAGCTGGCCTTATGTTTTAGCTTTTTGCCGGTACAGAATATCATATAATGATCGCTTAACCTGCATGCTGTAACCCCTTTATTGGAGATCCTGGAATTTTCAGAGGTCAGAATGAGATCAATGGTAGTCTGTGTTGATTCACATACTTGTGTGGGTTGGGTGATTAGCTGGCTGAAGCCGTGCAGATTACAAAACCTACTGAAGGATTTGAAGACGGGTGCATCTTTTCGTTGCATATCCGTGTTCCAATCCCCAATAAGAATCTTTTCTATATCCTCAGCTGCACCCAAACACACATCCAGAGTATCATAAAAGCCATTTTGTTCTGGCGGTCTGTAAATTGTGCCGACTAGAACAGATTTAGCCCTTTCAAATATAATTTCCACCCATACAGTTTCAATTTCCTCATGATATAGGTCAGTACGGTTAATGAATTTGGTATCCTTATGTATGTACATGCAGACACCACCTCCATACTTGTTTCTATAATTTCGGACTATTGAATAGTTTCGGACTATTGAATCACTATTAGCTAACCCCCAACCAGGCATAAAAGCTGTTCAGCTCGTCCGGTAGGGAGGTAATAATGTCGGCTGTGGTACTGAGTTTCCCTTTAAGATCCAATATTGTGTGTAATCCTTGTGACGCGCTACGTCATTGCTACTTAGTTGTGTCTCTATCTTCTCTCTGGCTGCTGTGATCACAGAGGTTGTATCATGTTTTCTTCTTTTCTTTCCAGAGGCAGAAGCAGTGTCTCTTGCCGTGCTGCACGGAACTATTAATCACTGTTGCTGTTAAACACTGTCCGCCAGCGTTTAGAAACAGCTGGTCATGTTACCAGTGAAACCACCATCACTATTACTACTGTCTGATTAGATCCTGCCACTCACTACTGTTCACTTCTACTACTGTTATCTCTATTATCATTACTAAATGGTAAATGGCTGCATTTATATAGGGCTTTTATCCAAAGCGCTTTACAATTTCTTCCTAACATTTGACCCATTCACTCACACATTCACACACAGACGGCGGAGGCAACCATGCAAGGTGCCAACCTGCTCATCGGGAGCAATTAGGAGTTAAGTGTCTTGCTCAAGGACACTTCGACACGCTGCCCGGGAGGAACTGGAATCAAACCGGGAACCTCCGGATTGCCAGACGACTGCTCTACCTCCTGAGACACTGTCGCCCCATTACTACTTGCACTTTCTTCTATGTTCTATTAGTATTACTACCTATCCTACCTGTAACCCCATGCTCCTATGAATGAATTAATGAATGATCATTACATTTATATAGCGCTTTTCTCTAGACTCTAGACTCAAAGCACTCCCCACAATGTATGGTGGAAATGGCCTCCATCACCACCACTGGTAGCACCCAACCATGGGATTACACAGCCTCAATGGCTGTCATACACTGGCACCCGCCACACATCACACTACACAATGGCTGAAAGGCTCAGGAGACAGGGATTGATATCAGCCAATTAAGGGGGGATGTATGGTTAGGTAACACTATGAATTTCCCCAAGGGGATTAATAAAGGAACACTTGACTTGAAACGGCTTCAGCGCAAATTATTACACCAGCTCCGTCAGAAAAATGAAATGGTAAATGGACTGCATTCACAACTTGTGCCTCACATTCACCCATTTTCACTCACACATTCATACGCAAGGTGCCAATCTTGACTTGACCTGAAACGGAGAAAAGGAACCCGGAATGAGGAACGTCACTGCTCGGTTCGTCCGGTTGAGCATCTGTTAAGCTGACAAATCATCGTGTTTGCCGTCAAAAGAGACTTAAAACAATTCTTTGTAGGGGAAATAGTTGTAATCATCTTTGGAACAGTGTATCCCTTCTACCCCTCTGTTTTGAGTCAGTATCTGAAAACACTCCATTTGGAGGGATAGATCACTTCCCCATGATCCACAAAGGAATCGGGACACACTACACTATGCGGCCACACGCAAAACGGAGGGGTAGGGCCAAGTGGTAGGGCCAAGTGGTAAGGCCAAGTGGTAAGGCCAAGTGGTAGGGCCAATGGGGGATATTGGGATCGGTCCATAATGTCCAAAAATCTACGAACAGATTGTTTTCAGGTGGTGATCCTGTCTATGATTATACATTTCTTAAAGTGATACATGCACTTTTGTTGTGAATTAAAAGCTCATTTGCACAATATGAGGTTGGACTGACCACAACCATTTCTCAATGTAATAAAAACCAAAACCAACCATCGCAAACAAATGTTCATGGAAGCTATATTGGTTTCTTTTGACAGAAAGTGTTTGTGATGTGTGTGGAGATTTGTGGCCGTCGGTCCTGAGCCGCTGTACCCAGGGACAGGACATTGCCGCGAGAGGAATGTTCGCCGGGACGCTTTCCCGACGACACGAACGAATACATTTGGCCATTTTCAAAGCTCCGTAAAAACATTTTAACTATATCTAAGGCGACGGCGGGGTGCATAACATCCCCTCTAAATGTTTCCAATTACCCATGGGGGGGGGGGGGGGGGGGGGGGGGGGTGTTTGGGAACAACTAATCTAGCACAACAACAGCTGCCTGGTGCCGTTGGCTGGCTCTCGGCTGCAGGCAGTGATGGGGCCGATGTTAGTGATCTGGCTGCTGGACTAGGTCCTGTGGGCCCATATGGTTTCACTGGGATGGATCAGGATTATTAATCGTGCTCCATTGCCTGTGAAAGATGAATGTGATACCTCTATTGTAACATGACAGGGCCTGTTGAGTGAACAGTTGAAATGACAGTGCCAGCTGGATCCCCCTGTGTGTGTGTGTGTGTGTGTGTGTGTGTGTGTGTGTGTGTGTGTGTGTGTGTGTGTGTGTGTGTGTGTGTGTGTGTGTGTGTGTGTGTGTGTGTGTGTGTGTGTGTGTGTGTGTGTGTAGGTGTGTGTGTGTGTGTGTGTGTGTGTGTGTGTGTGTGTGTGTGTGTGTGTACCTCGCTACGTAGGTGTCAGTTGGTACTCGGTGTAATCTTTATTGGAGGGCTACGTGGTTTATTGTTTGACAAATAGATTGATTGGTTTATTTTGCGTGGGGGGCATCTAGGCACTTTAATCTCAACCCCCGAATCAGTCCCCTTAATTTATTCCAGTTTTACTCAAAAGACCAGCTATCAGACCTTCAGCGGGCCAGTGGCTTGTATCAAATGCAGTTGTGAAAATAGAGAGAGCTAGATTATCCCCCCGCGTTCCAGACCGAGGCATTTGATTGGCTGTGATGGACTATTTACATCACAGTGATTGGCCCACGGTTTGAGCAGCATGGCTTGAAGTCTGCCAGAAACCATTACCTGTTTCCCCCTTCATACTGCTCCGCTGCAGTAGCCAATTCTGCGGTAAAGGTGTGCATGTATGTGTGTGTTTGTGTGTGTGTGTCCGACTATGTCTGTGTGTGTGTGTCTGTGTGTGTGTTGCTTAAAAGTAGGCCAAGTTATATTAATGTCACTGAAAACTTCGATAAGTGTTTTCTTGCGGTAAAGGTGTGATTGTGTGTGTGCGCAAGCGCATGTGTGTGTCTGTGTGTATGCGTGTGCGTGCACATGCGCGCCGCTTCAAAGTAGGCCAAGTCATATTAACGTCACTGATAACTCCGATAAATGTTTTCTTTGATACGTCCAACCAGGTGTTTGTTTCTGTTCCAGCTGCCAGTTCCTTTCAATCTGCCTCCCGACACGTGCACATGGGTTCTGACCGCTCCTGACTACTGTACCGGGGTCTGTCAACCCCCCCTCACTCCCCCATCCTGACGTCATGCGTTTGGTTTGTGACATGTAGCAGCCCCCTCTTCCCAGCAGCAGTGAGGCGCACGCTAACTGCAGTGAGGTCACCACAGTAAAACAACACAGAAAGTTTCCTAAGGTCGTAAAGGCTGGCTGTGGACCGCGCTCTGAGTGTTGGGGGAATACGCGCAGAATAATTGGCAGGATAATTTCCGTAGCATTGCAGGAGCTGAGGTCAGGCATGGGCCCTCCTCCCCTCTCTCTCTGTCCACCATGCTGGTCTTAGTGCTGTGACTCCTCCCCTCTCTCTCTGTCCACCACGCTGGTCTTAGTGCTGTGACTCCTCCCCTCTCTCTCTGTCCACCACGCTGGTCTTAGTGCTGTGACTCCTCCCCTCTCTCTCTGTCCACCACGCTGGTCTTAGTGCTGTGACTCCTCCCCTCTCTCTCTGTCCACCACGCTGGTCTTAGTGCTATAACTCCTCCCCTCTCTCTCTGTCCACCACGCTGGTCTTAGTGCTGTGACTCCTCCCCTCTCTCTCTGTCCACCATGCTGGTCTTAGTGCTGTGACTCCTCCCCTCTCTCTCTGTCCACCACGCTGGGCTTAGTGCTGTGACTCCTCCCCTCTCTCTCTGTCCACCACGCTGGGCTTAGTGCTGTGACTCCTCCCCTCTCTCTCTGTCCACCACGCTGGTCTTAGTGCTGTGACTCCTCCCCTCTCTCTCTGTCCACCACGCTGGGCTTAGTGCTGTGACTCCTCCCCTCTCTCTCTGTCCACCATGCTGGTCTTAGTGCTGTGACTCCTCCCCTCTCTCTCTGTCCACCACGCTGGTCTTAGTGCTGTGACTCCTCCTCTCTCTCTCCGTCCACCATGCTGGTCTTAGTGCTGTGACTCCTCCCCTCTCTCTCCGTACACCATGCTGGTCTTAGTGCTGTGACTCCTCCCCTCTCTCTCTGTCCACCATGCTGGTCTTAGTGCTGTGACTCCTCCCCTCTCTCTCTGTCCACCACGCTGGTCTTAGTGCTGTGACTCCTCCTCTCTCTCTCTGTCCACCACGCTGGTCTTAGTGCTGTGACTCCTCCCCTCTCTCTCCGTCCACCACGCTGGTCTTAGTGCTGTGACTCCTCCCCTCTCTCTCTGTCCACCACGCTGGTCTTAGTGCTGTGACTCCTCCCCTCTCTCTCCGTACACCACGCTGGTCTTAGTGCTGTGACTCCTCCTCTCTCTCTCTGTCCACCACGCTGGGCTTAGTGCTGTGACTCCTCCCCTCTCTCTCTGTCCACCACGCTGGGCTTAGTGCTGTGACTCCTCCCCTCTCTCTCCGTCCACCACGCTGGGCTTAGTGCTGTGACTCCTCCCCTCTCTCTCCGTCCACCACGCTGGGCTTAGTGCTGTGACTCCTCCCCTCTCTCTCTGTCCACCACGCTGGCTTAGTGCTGTGACTCCTCCCCTCTCTCTCCGTCCACCACGCTGGGCTTAGTGCTGTGACTCCTCCCCTCTCTCTCTGTCCACCACGCTGGTCTTAGTGCTGTGACTCCTCCCCTCTCTCTCCGTCACCACGCTGGTCTTAGTGCTGTGACT